>NC_135432.1:30864739-31164739 GCF_051991255.1 Vanacampus margaritifer | reverse complement strand
TTGTATTTAAGCATTAGCTTTGTGTGTAGTGAGCATTGTACTGCTGGATTTGACGAGAAGGGACATTGTTGGGAAGGTAGATGGGGCAGAGCTGTCCGTTACTCTTAAAAAACAGGCAGTCTGGTGGAGGTCAGAGTACAAGCGTTGATATCCTCGGTGTGAGAGGCTCTGTGCAGGGACGGTTCTGAGGCACTGTGGTTTATCTTAGGCAAGGCGTGCTGAAGAAGCTCGATAGAGGACAGGATCTTATAAACAAAAACAAAACAAAAAGAATGAATCCAGCTTGACTTTGAAATCTGGAGTCAGCCAGAAAGTACAAAGCAGCAGCAGCAGCAGCTCACCTGTGGGAAGAGCGGCCGCTCATCCTTGGACTTCTTGATGCAGTCAGCAACCAATCTTTTCATGGCTTTGGGGCAATTCTTGTAGAGTTTACTGAGGTCCGGTGACAGATAGCCCCGTCCCACCATGAAGATAATCTGAAAGGGAAAAAGACACTTTGTCTTATAACAGGAGCAACGACCCTATGGGAAACCCCTGCTTATTTCAGCAAGACAATGCCAAGCCAAATTCTGCATGTTACAACAGCGTGGCTTCGCAGTAAAAGAGCGAAAGTACTCGACGAGCCTGCCAACACTTCAAACCTGTCTCCTATTGAAAATGTGTGGCACATTATTAAGCGCTAAATACAACAACAAAGACTGCTCGAGCAACTGAAGTTGTACATCAAGCAGGAAAGGGAAAGAATTCCACCTACAAAGTTTCAATTAGTGTCTTCAGTTTTCAAACGCGTACTGAATGTTGTTAAATGAAAGGTGATGCAACAGTGGTATTAGCCCAATTATTTATTTTTGTCATCAGTCTAACAATAGTTACAACACTGCCGCAACTGAGCAGGTCTGACAATGTCGTCATTTACATCATACTGCAAGCCTGGCATGTCTTTATTTATTCCATATATGCCGTTTAAATCCCAAAAAGGTAGCACATTCAGCCACAAGGACTGTGGTTGATGTACACAATAGCACAAATTAGCTACTAAAGAGAGCGCAACTAAAACATAATCTATATGTATTTTATAAGAACAAATAACCGCAGCAATACAATTTTAAAATCTTTGAGGAAAAAACATCAACCAAAATAATATTGACGTAACTGAACAGAGGTACCAGACACAAAGTGGCAAAAATGGTTTAAAACAAAAAAACAAAAAACAAATATAGTTAATAATTAGGTCTTCAATCTGTATGAAAATGTGCAAAATCCTTGATTAAAATTTTATGTTATCCTGTTCCTCAATACCCCAACCACTCCTTAAAACATGTCTTCCCGGCTTTTCTGGAGGCAAAGTAATTTTTTACTTCATTGTAAGAAATCTGATGGCTAATAATAACCATTCCTGCTCATCCATTATTGAGATTATCGAGTCATTATTGTGTCATATGGTATAGAGCTCAAGTAGTTCTTTAGAGACTCTTGCCAGCCCCCTAGTGGTCACAGGGCTCTAAGCATGTGCTTCATTTGATTATGCCTTGGGCCAACTCTGGTCACAGACACTCATAACAGGAGTGCTACGATGAAGTCAAGCTGCAGTAAAAAAAGATGATACAGAGCAATGCGCAATAAACTAATTTGCACAGTGGCGTAAGACTGTCACGTAAATCAAGAAGGCAAGCTCAGCTGCTGCATTGCTTACAGATATTTACTGTAATGACTTCAGGATTAGCGTCGGTGATAGACTGCAACGCTTTCCGACTTGAGCCCAAATTTTTATTACATCTCACATCGGAAAGGTATCTACCATAAAACAAGGACTCCCTTTATATGCTCACTAAATATTACATATAGGAAGGAGAACATATAAGAGTATTGCACTTTGTATATAGAGAAAATGTGTCTATATAGTGAGTAAGAGGCATACACGATCCAAGTCAGGCCGTGTGACCTGAGAAGGGACGTAAAACCACACACATCTAGAGTTGTGTTACTGATTCTAAAGTTAGGTCAACGGCTACACAGCGCAAATCCACAACCGCAAACACCTTCAAACAGCATGTTGGAGTCTTTTCACCATCTTTTCTTTTCAGAACACACGGACCCAGTTGAAACAGGACAGAAACTTAGACTTCTGTATAGCTCATATAGCACCACATCAAACACATTTGGATATCGAGATGAAATAGCTTTAACAGCACATACTGAGAAAACAGACAGAAAAAATGAGCGGATAAACTAATTTGCAGCTGTAATTGAATGCGGCAGTGGTTAGTGGAGGAATTCAGCCACATGTCGAGAAATTTCACTTGTTAACAGGCAACCTCCCAGCATATTTACAGCGGCCACTAACATCATTAAGATCATGTGTGTGTGCATTGCGTCAGGGTGGCATGAAAACTCACAGGCAGCCTGACCGACTTTTGACAGGTTTAGCAATGTTTGAGGCGTAAAAGATTGACAAAGCTAGCCAGGGATGCACCGATGAGTGGCCAATGGACACATTTGCAATTTCATCTTAAACTTATCCTTTTTTTAAGAGGCACGTCATGGTTGTTGCATTAGCCTTTTTCTGTTCACCCTCATCGAGGTTAGCTTTTACTTTTGTTGAATCGGTTCCAAAATTATTTGTGCGAGTAGGAGTTGAGTGTCAGTAGCAGGTCACATCAAAATGAGACCTGGGAATTGCACTACCATAGCACCAGCGCACATAGACTTATAGCTAGTTGAATGGTACCTTTACCATGGCCTTAGGGGGTCTTTATCACTCTTACTGTCAATAAGCAACTTTGAGGAGGGTTGCGGGAGCCCTGCCACACAAATATGGACTGCTTTATGACACACGTCACTTCCCTCTTTCCCCATTTGTTACAAAGTCGATTCAAACGTCAGCGTGAGATTGTGGCTGTTAAGACAGAAGCTGCTAAACAACCGAAAAGTTTTGTCTGAGGATACCAAAAAAAAAAAGTTGATTCGAACGTCAGTGTGAGATTGTGGCTGTTAAGACAGAAGCTGCTAAACAAACGATAAGTTTTGTCTGAGGATACAAAAAAAATTCAACGTGAGGCTACGCGGATAAAAGGGCAGTCAGGTCAATAGTGGCCCAGCTGTCACTCGCTGGCGTGAGTCAAAGATGATGCTGTGCACTGGTCCTCATGTAGGCAAAACACTACCGCTTTTGTCCATATGGTGCCACCATATTCAACAAAAACTGAAAGGCCATTGGTGTTGAAAAGTAATTAGCTGCACTTGCCTCTTGCCTGCTGCAGACTAGCTAGCATATAGCAGCTAATGCTGGAGATGCTAACACTGCATAATACAATGTCAGTGCATTTTAGAGTCTTTAATTAGCGAATTCAACTTGATTTCTGGACGATGTTATGTTGTTGACGTCGGTGGCAAAAGTCTGCAACCAGAGTGACTCAAGAAACCAGCCAACGGTCATGCCGCTAATGGGAAAATCTTTAAAAAAATAAAAGCGACCAAGGTACTAATGTCAAGAGTATTATAGCAATTGCAAGGATTTTATTTTCAAGTTGGCCTCACAGCTGGCTGTGTGTTCCGTCATGGACAGCATGAACAATTGTTGCAGTGTTTTATGCAGTGCAATTGTTTTGCTGACGGTCTCAACAAAGTTTCTGGAATCAAGGTACTTAATTACATATATTTGCAACATTAGACAATAGACACTAAATTATATATATTATATATTTTCTCTAATAATATCTAGGAACCGCTAAACATCTAAAAAATTTTCAATTTTTGGGGGAGATTTTTATGCTTCCATGTATAGTACAGAGGGATGATTTTTGATTATTTAATATGAAAAAAAAGGTGTTTTATTCATGGGATTTGACAGTACACCCCTTTGCATACAATATGTGTTTATGACTTGAATTATACCTGATCTCTGTTGGCTATCTGTGAGTACGGGAGCTCTCCTGTCATGAGCTCAAAAAGAACAATTCCATAGGAATAGACATCTGATTGGAAGCTGTAGGGATTGTTATCCTGCATCCGTATGACTTCAGGGGCCTTTGAACAGACAACACATTTCTTGTCACTTCTTCATACATCATATAACTGTAACAAATGAGAAAGCTTGTTTACAGACCATCCAGAGAATCGACCCAGAAGGCTGCTCCACCTGATGCGAGCCACTCCACCTGGCCTTTACCGTTGCAAGACCAAAGTCGCCAATTTTCACCGTCAGCCCTTCATGCAAAAAGATGTCTTCCCTGCCGTCAAGGGTTCATTACTGAAACACTGAGCAAATGCACATCTTGAGCAACGTGGAGAAATTTGACACACAAGCAAAGCTGATGAGAAGGATACTGTTGGACTTCATGTCACGATGAATGATGTTCTTTGCATGTAGATAGCTGAAAAGGAATACATCCAATTAAATCAGTCATTTTGAGTTGAAATCAGACAAATGCCTTGCTGTATGACTTACTCCATGCCCTGAGCTGTCTGCCTGGAAATGTCTATAAGCTGGATCATCTTGAAGTTCGTCTCCAGGACGTGAATGTGTTTGTAGAGGCTGCTACCCTCGCACCACTGGGCCACAATGGCCAGGTTGTCCTTCGTCATGTAGCCCATAAACAACAGGATGTTGACATGTCGGGTTTTTCTGCGAGCAAGGAGAAAATCAGCAAAATACAATAAGATCAAATATTGCAACTGAAAAGTCACCAAATGGCGCTTGTCAAAGCAAATGAGTACGTAGCATTTTAAAGGAACTAAAGCTAATGTGCCATATTTCTTACCTTAGAACAGCTACTTCATTTTTAAACGCCTGCAACTGCTCTGGAGTAGGGTTGGTCACCTTTAAAATCTTCACTGCTACATCACCTATTAAACAAAAAAAACACAGAGACGTGTACTTATATTTGCTGTAATGCAACGTGAATAGTGAACAGGGAAAACGTGAGCATTGGTGGCTGGCTGCACTAGAACGAGCCCAGCCCCTTCTGCCCCCACCATTCCTACCATGCCATTTCCCTTTGTATACAGTTCCAAAGGAGCCTGAACCAATGCGAGACTGAAGATACACCTCACTGGCTTCAATCTCCCAGTAGTAACTAGAATCTCGCTTCTCCCGAGGCCTCTGGATGTTTACAAAATTAAAAAGGCACAAATGTTACTTAACACCATTGACTAAACACAGCAAAGCGCTTGGAAGGGCAAGTTATTAAGGCATTCAATAGAAGAAATTACAATTTTATTCTTCTCCTGAGTGTTGAAGGACGTAGCCCTTTCTCGCTGGGCTGGTGCAGGGCTTTTGGCTTGGGACTGGGACCAGCCAGTAGGACTCTGGTTGGGGGAACTCCCAGCTGTGGATAGTGTAAAAGGGAAATTAAGCAAGCACATTTAGTCAAGAGGATCACATTATTAACAAATGCACAGACAAAAAAAAAAAGAATCGATAGAATGAATGGTGACGCAACAAAAGAACGTACCTGAGTCGTGATTTCGCACTGCATCCTAAAGAGACAAGAGAAACAAGATCCCATCACATAAGGTTGACCTTCCCAACCCAGATGTAAAAGCAGGTAGCATGTTCGGAAGTCAGGCTGTACAGACCAGCACAACACGTGTGCTCTGCTTTCTAACCTTTTCTGCACTCTTGGATGAGGTCTCAACAAAAGACTGGGAGAAGTGGACAATACCTACTTTCCTCTTCAGCCAGAATCTATGGCACCAGGAGGTGGGGAAGGTATTCAGGCAGTCTAGCTACTCCCCAACAGGGGATGACAAAAACAGTGGGGGCAGCAGAGAAAATGAAAAGGAACACAGGGAAGGAAAACGAGGAATGGACAACAGGAATGAAAAGAGAATAATTAAATAGTTGCAGGAAATAGTGGAGGTGTAAAAGGGGAAACTAGGACAAGAAAGGAGTTGGGGATTAGCCTCGTGCAGGCTACTTAACTCATTTGCTCCCAAAAACGTATATAAAAATTCTGTTTTAAATATTACCATGGTCCCAAAAACTTATGTATACATTCGTTTTTATGCTAGACAGAAGGCTTTGATGCAGCCTCTGACCTGAAGAGGTCGCTTAAAGCAATGATAGTTATTACAAAAAACGGCCAGCAAGTGGCATCAGAGTAGAAGATCAACCAGGGCCATGTTGCAACAAAGCTCTTTTTTCCAGTGTTTTCAAAAAGTTTGTGAATAATGATGAAACTTAGCTATATTCTAATGCTAATTGCTGCAAAACAGAAACTGATACAAATATACTTTTTTTCTTCCTGATGGAAGAAGATACTCTAATCTTTCTTTTGGTAGGTTCCATGTTTTTATAGCATTAGAACACAATATTCTGTGGGCCTTGCAAAATCAGTCAAAATCCAGTTAAACAGCCGGGAGCGAAGGGGGTTGCTTCAGTGAAAATGGCTGTGAATGAATGAGTTAATACACATAATTTGAAAATGCAGGCTGATTGTTGGAATGCCCGAGATGTATACATGAACCAGGAGATATTTTTAGGGCTCAGTGACAGTGCCTAGAGGTACCCCAAGAGGCTCATGTTGTGCATATGTACCTCAATCATGCTGCTGTCTACAGGCAGGGTCGTGCTAACCATGTGGACGTTTGGCGTTGATGTGGAGCGTTGCCTGTGTGAGAGACCGCCGCCTGTGGGCGAGTAGGGCGTGGCATAGTTGAAGGCATGTGGCGTTGAATATCGGTGGGCAGAGCTGTGAGGGCGAGAGAATGCAATATAAAGATTCACAGGCTGCTGTGCAAATCTGCCATCTGATCTTTTCACAGCAAGCGTGACACTGTGTCGCTGTTATTGACGACAAGTCAAGTTTGAATCTCGGAATGCTGCGCTGTCAGCAGTGTTTTGTGTACAACAACTGGACTATCCACTGCATGGTTTGTGATTGGCGGTTAGCTTATCTTGAGAGACTCACGCATGGCTGAAAAAATAATAATCTGTGTTTACTTTCTGATGCTTAACAATTAATGCCAGCGTAGTGTGCTATAACACAAGCCTGCAGCATTTTTGTGTTATCACGTGTTGAGATGACGCCAGCATGATACTACTACCCAAAGACTGGACTACATGTAGTTCACTACCAGAAAATCAAGTTTCACAACAGTCCTAAGGATTGATCTGCAAGGAGCACCTTGTGTGCTAATTTGACAGCTCACAGTGCTATTAAATAGTTTGAAGTGCTACTGAAACAACAGGCTCTTTTCACATCTCCTGTTAAATCAGCACTTGGACTGCTAAGCCCCCACAAAGCTGAGAACGTCATTAAAAACAGGATTTGATTCAAGTCCTATTAAGACTCTTAATGCAAATTAGAACACAACTCCAACTGTGTAGCAAATGAAATGTTGCTGATACAGCACCAACTGGCATATGACATCATCAGATGTGTAACATTCAATGGGGTACCGCGCGAATGCTATTTTTAGACCGCAAGGTCACGTGACTTCAGCAGCCTGAACCAGAAGGAGGTCAAAAATGAAGCCGGCTTGTTGACGTTGACAACCTATGCTAGTAGTGCTTGTTTTGTTCTCGTTTATCTCCAGAAAAAAAAACAAAAAAACATGCAGAGTAAACACAGCTGTTATGGAACTTGCAGAAATGACTGCACTACTACCGTCCACATATGAAGGATGTATTCTTTATTCGTTTCACGAAGCCAAAACTTCAGAGGGATAAATGTGAACGTGGATCAACTTGTGCGGACGTCTAAAAGAGCTGTTTAACGCCAGCGAAGTGAGCCTTTCACCTTCATATGTAGTAAACATTTTGTTAGGGGCCATGCATGCATGCTCCTACGATGACAATCT
The DNA here is from genome assembly GCF_051991255.1 of Vanacampus margaritifer. NCBI lineage: Eukaryota > Metazoa > Chordata > Actinopteri > Syngnathiformes > Syngnathidae > Vanacampus > Vanacampus margaritifer. Next base: position 31,156,936 of record NC_135432.1, on the reverse strand, counting down.
TGCTCTTATCGGCCATTGCCATCCCGAAGAGGTAAGTGATTGTCTTTATATTATTTTTTATCTCGACTGCCGGACGACAATAATGAATGCAGAGGAAAAATGCTAAAATGGCGTTCTTGAAATCTACTTGGGTGGTCACCAGTTTACTTGGGTGGCCCGCCCAAGTATTAACAAAGTGTGGGAAACACTGGGCCATCATCATTGTCACAAAGTGTGTGCAGGGAGTAAAAGCGGGAACCCTAGTCTGAGACAGCCACTTCCCCGCCTGTTTTCTATGTCACCCTACTCCAAACAGCTGACTCAAATGATCAGCAAATCAGCAAGCTCTGTAGCAGCCTGATAACAATCTTGTTCATCCAGTCAGGTGTGTCTGTGAATGGAGACATCGAACAAAGGCAGGACAGTGGCTCTCCATGACCAGGATTCCCTAACCACTGCTCTAAAGTTTAGTTTTTGTCTGTTTGTGAGAATTGCGCACAGACAGCACCTGGCAGGAAATATGAAGGGCAGTAAACAAACCTTTAAGAGACACCATTAGGACAACATTTTATGCAAAGGTATAATTTTTAGACAAGTGCCGAAAGAGAGAGGGATGGGGAGGAGCTTCCAAAAAGTCTTCTTCCTAGAGGGGCGTAATGGAAAATAATCTAGAGGGGCGTAATGGAAAATAATCGAGAATCACTGCCATAATTTACTGTTATATTATTATCACTTTTCCCTAATCTTTTCACATTTTTCCATAAACAAAAAAACGAAACTTTTGGCTGAGACATACTACGAAATTTTGCAATGTGAGACCCGGCATGCAGCACAAATACGAGACAATAATGGTTCAATATGTAACTCAACTTAACTTTGTATAGCATCCTATTCATACAACTCAAAGAATTTTACAGTTTAAAAAAAAAATCTAAAATATTAAAAACTATTACTACTAAATATTGCAATTTATAATTATCCAATAAAATCTGACAACAAAAACAAGACCAAGCGCCCACTCCCCCCTCCTTGGCACTCATTCGATCTCCGGAGCTCATTTCCTTTTCTACGTCATTATGAGCTAAAAATTAGGCCAGGAATCTACAGGATTTTCCATAAACAATCCCATGAACTCTAGCAAAGCAAATGTTTCTATGCTACAGTTTAACCGAAAAATACTGACCTCTGATTGGTCTATTGCCGTTCATTTGAGTAGTGTAATGGGCACGCAACTCAAAGGGGGTGTGCCGTATCAGTACTTATTCCTATCTGTGGTAATAATCCAATATGTAAAAATTATGCAATGAGTAGCGTAGCGCAATGGTTAAATATCATTGGAAAGCTGAGATCATTCTCTTTTTGATTATGCTTACAGCTCATTTCTGAAATATGGGTCACTGTGATACATTTTGTTATGCTAGGTCACATATACACAATGTCAATTTCATCCGTCCATTGTCTGAACCGCTTATCCTCAAAGGTTCCAGGGGTTCTGGAGACTATTCCAGATGTCTTCGGGTTCAGGTACACCCTGAACTGGTTGCCACTTAATGATGGGAATTTTGGCTCTTTTCCGAGACCTGGTTCTTGATATAACTGTAAAATTGTGTGTAATATTTTTGTGTGTTGTTGAACTATTGTAGGGGCAGCAACCGTTTCAGTACAGACTTACACATGGTTTAGACCAGGTTCCCTTGCTGGTCTTTTCACCTCTACTTTAAGTAATTGGTGAACAGTAAGCATGTGCCTAATGTGGGTTGTTTGTGGAACCAGTTGGCACCATTGTATAGTAACTCTTGCGCTTTGCTGTGCAGTTAAATGTTCATTGCTTTACAGTGCACTGCCCCGCTACAGTATTTCCTTATCATCAGAATTATGTACATGCATATCCAGATAATGCTCAGTGTGCATCTGTGTGCTTAGCTGTATCAAGACATACCTTGGAAAGCGAGTTAACGACTCTCTCATTCGCCGAGATGTTAACGGGGGAAGTGATGGGGCGCCACTCTCACCAGGTGTTGGACACAAACTGAAGAAATAGACATCAGGTGACCATACCTTAAATTATCAGTTTTGTGCTGAAACTGTTTAGTTGTAGTGATCTTATAAATGGGGACACTTACAGGAGTTGTCGGATATTGCTCCAGTCCACACACATTGTGGGTACTTTGGTGCTGCAATGTTCATGGAACTTGTAGCCACACGTTTGGCAACGGAAACCGTTCAAAAGAAACTTCTGGCAAATGTCACAAAACGCTAGCTTCAGATATGTTTTCCGGACCTAAAACATGAGCAACATTTGTACATTTATTTCTTAGGCAGAGACACTTATTCAAGGGTTAGTGTGAAACACTTCAGGCACTCACAAAATTATGTGTGGTCAGAGGAACATGATCTAAAACTTCCACCAACAACTCTTCACCAATCAGGGAGGTCGAGTCGGTATTCCAGTCCATCCGTAATTTTTTACTGTTACAAAAACAATAGCACAAGACTATTTATATCAAGGAAAATAGTTATGATATGCAGCAAGTACATCTGTCAGTTTTTCAAACCTAGAGTAAAAGGTTTGGAGCTCACCTCCTCTGCCCAGGGAGAAGTCTGAAAACAGCACAACACTGAGGCTGCAGGCCTCGCACCATTAAGGCTTTAATCAGGCAGCTCTGCAGAGTCATACCTGGCCGAACATTTACCTAAAGGAAACAATATATAGCCTTTCAGCATGACTCCATGTGCTGACAAACGGTTTCATTGGCAGAATCCCCTCAACTGGAAACTCCATGCAGCACAAAAATGTAATTTGCTAAATATGAAAGAAATCAGCTCACCACAGTGCGCTGCTGGTTTGGAAGGTAGACACGGATGGTGCTGCTCGTCTTCGAGTCGGGTATCTTGCTGTCATCTGAGGAGCGACGCTGGCAGGGAAAGCCCTGGACCATGGTCGGTGAAAGGCACGGGCCCTCGAAGGCAGAGTCCTTCATTCCAAAGCCATTGCTCAGGGTCTTCCATGCTCCCTGGAGGTGCTCCATCAGTAAAGCCAAGTGCTCTCAATGGTCTGGAAAAAATGAACCATGCGCAAACTTTGAATGCCTTAAAAGCTTACATCATCAGCTGACATAATCAATATTACATTAGTCTGTTTTCTAAATGAGAGGGATGCAGCGTGGAGACTCCCATGTCAAAGTGTATGAAACAAACTGGCAGCAACAAACATGAGGTAGCCAAGTCTTTTGCGCAGTCAATTTTAGAGACCATTGAAACATAGGAAATAACTGGAATGAGATTTGCATCCAGACATGCCGTAATTCTTCATGGTAAGCCTTCTCGAAGTGGAAAAATTGAGACTTTGGTTCCAACTGACAGCATCACACTGTTGCTGCACATTTTTGCATCTTCATTTACAGACTTGACACTCCACAACATTCCAGACAGTGTCTCATCCTTTTTATTTATTTATTTTGTTTTTTTCTACTTTATTTAGTTTTTTACTACTTTGAAAAGGGAAAGACTGCTGCATCTTGGTAGTTTCTTTTACAGGTATGTCAAAAGTGTATAGGATAATATGCTAAACTAGTGCAACTAGCTATGGTTTTGATAAGTGGAACAAAGCTGGGGAAATCTGTTGAGCCTAAACAAATTCAGTCTTGGAGCATCTCAGCTGTATTGCTGCAGTACATGGCAAGCGATGTCTGCAATTTCCACAGAAATAGTGAGTGAATTCTGACAAATACTGGAACTAAACCTAAAATGTCAAGGACAACATAGTACATAGTAGTACACCTAATAGGTGGTGTAAGAAGGTTAGAGGTAACATGGTTTGGTTTAAACCATTGGCAGTGCTGGTGTTGTCGTCACAAGTTTTCTTTTAGACATTAAATTCAATGTAGAAATTTTGAGGCATTTTGTGCCACAATTCGGAAAAAAATGTAAATGGTTGATTAATTTGTGAATTTTCCCACATTGATCAAGGAAATGTAGTCCAATTCCTCTCCCTTTAACTACTGAGAAAAAACAGTTATGAATGCTGTGGTTGTTAAATGGTACTTCCTTGCTACTGAAATCATAACACCACTTGCAACCTCACATATTGACAGACAGGACAGGTTGTGATCGATTCTGCATTCAGGCTTTGGTGCCATTTGCCCACATAGTTCCAAATTGCAGCAATGATCCAAACATAATGTTTTTTTGTTTTTTTTGCTGTTGTCTTCCACTGCTATAAAAACACCACTTCAAGGTTCACTGCATTGTGAGCACTCGGGGCCATTAGACTCAACTACTACAAACAGACAGGTCAACCCGATAATCAACACAATGCTAAAAAAAAACTTGAGAGAAACGTGTGTGAAAAGATCCGTTCAATACCTTCAATTTGTATATTCTGGTGATCACGTAAACTCCACCAGATCCTTTGGATGACATTTTGTGGTTGATTCTGTTAATTCATAATCAGTCTCAGCTTTGCTCATCAGACTTAAGCATTAAATTGATAATGGTGAACATAGCTGATACTGTCTTAATGTTATCAGTGCTAATACCTCGGGCTGATGAGGAGAAACATAAAAATAGTTTGGTTACAGCATTGTGTTGACATAAACTCTAAAAGTTACATGGTGGCAACAAAGCCTTCCACAAATGTCAGGAAACCAAAATACAAAGGATCAATGAAGCTCAAGCCTGTACTAAAATGACAGTATACTATTAGTGTGCACAAAACGGACGGAACCGAGCATATTTACATTATTCCAATTAAAACGGGAGTTTTCAGCCACCAGTTGTTTGCAACATGTTTTGTAACGTCGACCCTACATCCTGCAACTCTCACTAAACAATTCAGCAACAATGCAGCATAATAGCAAAAATATATTGTGTATATATTTCATATCTTGCAAATGATTCAGGGGTACATAAAAAAAAGAAGAATGTTTGGTCTTAAAAAATGCACGTCACAATGAACAGAATATTTTTAAGCGTATTGTTCTACATGAGGTATTTCGGTTGGGCTGTAGTGAAAAGTGCTGCGTTTGCATCTACCATGTAACGTGACCTGTCTGAAAGAAACCAAATATCTTGCTAACGTACAGCGCTTTGCAGTGAGTGTGCACACTAAAAGGTCTGCTTCACCTTACTGAAAACAGTAGGTGAAGCAAGGGGTGTGTCTCATTCTAACTTAATTCAAGTTTGTTAGTTTTTTTTTTCTCATACGTGTAAAGGGGCGGGAGGATTTTACTATTACAGTGCACTTTCTGTATAATTCTGCAGGGAAAGGAGAGTGCCAATCTCATCCAATATCTGTAAATAACAGATTTTTTATAATGAAACGGCTATAGTACTTTATAATTGCACCTTAATGTCCATTTTCAACATTTCTTCTTGAGATGTTTCCAATGCACGACTCTCCATAACAAAAAACATAAACATATACACTCAGGCGCTGAATGTACAGCATGCAACGTGTAATGTTGTTAAAGCTAAAAACATTTTATTCAGTACGATCGCTCTTACGGCTAGGTAGCTCAAAATAATAACTTTTCTATCGTTTTTCATGCATACCCAGCAGGTCAAACCACATAACGCAAACAATCGACGTCTGCCGAGTCATACATTGGTGAAATCAATGACATTCGTGTCCGTCTTCTGCCGTTCCATGAAATCACAACAAAGGAGGAAGGGTGACGGTTAAGTTAAAAAAAATAATTCGTAGCACAGTTGACGCTAGTACAGTGGAAGCCGATGTAGGCCTCCCAAAAGCGAACGATAATGTTCGCTCACCCAACACTTAAAGTTGTTTTCTGCAGACGCGTTTTAAACATTTGTATGTAGTTAGCTTTTCCGTATAGCTAGGAGAGTAGTAGCGCTACATGCAGAAAACGTTGGTGTGTATGTGTCAGAGAGCTTACCAAGAGAAGTTGGGAAAGTTGTGCTCCGCCATAACTTCAGGAAAAAGTGGCGTCGGTGACATCATCATATTTGCAACGCAATCAAAGAAAGGGCCAAGTGACTTTGGCACGCAAAAACACACACACACACACGCAGAAAAAAACGCCTATCCCGTAAAATGTCGCGATACTAGACGACGTGAAGGTCACAGACTGGTCGCCTGACTCGCCTCAAAAGCGAAGAAAAGTTTGATCTCCCCCTACGTGTGGTTTTAAGGCGAAATCGCTCGATCCCTTGAAAAGTGAGACGACGAATGCATTCATTGTTCTGTTGGGTTGTCTCGAGGCTGTTTTACATTTTAATTACGGTCCGTCTCTGACTACTTTCGCCTGACAATCAATATTTATAATGGACGGTAAAGAGGTTTGACTCGCCGTGGCCCGCGTCCGTCTGACGACAGGGATTGAAACAAGAGCTCGCAATCAAAACGAAAGACAAGCATCAATCCCGAAAGCCCTCCCACGCCAACCATGACGTTTTGCCCCTAACACGATAGAAACACACAGCCAAATCAGAGAACAAAAAGTTATACAGTATTGCGTGCCAGAACAGAGAGATCATTGTGTATTTCCACAAGATTGTATATTTTCACAAGGTTTTACTATACAGTTTAGGTTAAAAATCAACTAGGATTACTCTACCAACGGTTTGGAAGAAAGGCTCTTTCATTAATAACGTGAGTGCGCCATCATCTGGAGATTCGAGGGCAGTGCTTCTTTTTTTCAAATTCTCTTCTACATCCATCTATTATCTAATTATCGTATTTTTTTAAATCACATTTACTTTCATATTTATACCAAAAGTGTTAAACACATTTTCATCGCAGACCACATATTAGTAATGTTTCCGTCAGGGAGCCATTATGACTTAAAATCATATGTAATCATCTCATCATATTATTGCATATGCATTGCCTCTGAATCTTATTTAAAAAAATATTTATACAGGTGCTCGTCAAAAAAAATTGAATATCCTCAAAAAAAATTAATAATTTCCGTAATTCCATTCAAAAAGTCAACTTTCATAGGTTATAGATTCAAGTATTTATTTGTTTATTTTTACATTATTTGGGCTTCTATCCAACAGGATGTCAAAATATAAAATAATGTGAAGAAATCACCATGCATACTTCCAATTGTTTTGCATGAAAAAAAAAAGATGGATGGATGGTATTTTCAAAACGATATGTCAATCTTCAATAGTTGGTTGGGAATCCCTTTGCCTTAATCACTGCCTCGATGCGCCGTGGCATTGCCTAAAGGTCCTGCAAGCCCGGGCTTTCCTGGTGCTTGCTGTCAGCTCTTTGTTTTTGGGTCTGGTGGCCCTCATTTCCCTCTTGATAGTACTGTATTGTGGCCCTCGTTTTCCTCTTGTAATACAATACTATCAAGAGGAAAATGAGGGCTACCAGACCCAAAAAAGCCTGGGCTTCCAGGACCACCAGGCAATGCCATGGCGCATCGAGGCAGTTGTTAAGGCAAAGGGAATCCAAACAAGTATTGAAGATTGACATATTGTTTTGAAAATACCATCCATCAATCTTCCCCCCCCCCCCCCCCCCATGCAAAAGACTGGGAAGTATGCATAGGGATTTCTTCACATTATTCAAATTTTTTGACATCCTGTTTTTGTGAGTTTTATGAGCTGGAAGCCCAAATAATGTAAAAAAACAAATAAATACTTGAAATCACTTAAGTTGTGGGCCCTGAATCTATAATCTATGAAAGTTTGACTTTTTGCATGGAATTACAGAAATTATTCAACTTTTTGAGGATATTAAAAAATTTTGACGAGCACCTGTATTCATAGTCATAAAAAACAGCTTGTGTCTCCCAGCCCAGGCAAAAAGCGGATTCATTGTTTTACTCATATATGTAACCTTTATTTGTCCATGTAAGGCAATTTACCGACCTGGCAGCAGACAGTGGAGAAGAATAGACAGTCCAGCCCAGTCAATCTCAAGGAAGAGAGACAGGCAAACGTACCACAACATCATTACTGATTAGGGAGAATAGTGACAACCAAATATTTAAGGACGCTACTAATGTTTAATTCATGTTCAGGGCTCACCTGTAAAAAGAACAACCAGCAAAAAAGACATTTTACCAATTTTCTGCCAAAATTAAAACAGCAAATCCATTTAGCAGGAAACATGAAGTAGACACACTTTGATTTGCTTCGTGGTCCACATGTGGTGGGCTGGCCAGATCTTGGCCCATGGCCTTGAGTTTGACACCTGCGGATTTAACCCACCTATACATCCACCCATTTTCTATAGCGCTTGTACTCGGACGGAACGTTTTACATTAAGCATAAAATAATGCTGTTCATGTGAAATTATGTGTTCACATATTTGTTCCTGTTCTGGATGAGCATTGTGTAGTAGCTCAGATTCCTAAAACAATAAATGTCAATAAATAATAACTAAATTTAAAATGAATATTAATGTAGACTAGGATTAATCGTATATTTTGATAAACAAGAAGTATTTAGAAGTGTACACTCACCATGTGATGACCATTTCTGGTTCTGGTTACCCAGAGCAGAGGACCCCCAGATGTTAGAAAAATTTGAGTTGACCTATGGCATATTATAACAACGTCATTGGCATCATTCTGTCTTCATTTGCCCTGATTGTTTTGTTGAGCAGCTGTAGTAAACGATGTTGTAAAAACCTCAAACTGTTAACTTTATCTCCACCTATCTAATTGCATTGCCATCTACATTAAGAAAAACAGCATTCCAGCTATCAAACGTCAGAAGTACTGAATATTGTCCTGTGAAAAAAAAGGGTAGGGCTTTAGTCACTGTGGAATCATTTAAGGTACTCCACCATGTGTATATTTGTACCACTGTACAGTATTTATTCTCAAAAACAGAGAACGTTGCCTATTTTGTTTCTAAAATATACGACACATTTTAATGAAGTGATTTTATTGTATACACATGATTCAGTTACAATATGCAGTAGTAATTGTCATCTATGAGCGTTGATGGCATTCCACCTTAAATGTGGAGCAGACTGCATCTTTCCATCATATTGATTTTGACTGAGCATTCAGGGTGGTTTGTTGGGATCCCTGCAAGCAGTTGATTATTCCATCACTGTTCTCTTATATTTGGAAAGATAATCTAATAATTACATGTTCTCAATCAGACACATTTTCTACTAGTTTTTATAATTATTTTTCAAATATATTTTCATAGGCTCCAGCGCCCCCGCAACCCTTGTGAGGACAAGCAGTTAAGAAAATGGATGGATGGATATATTTTCAAATTCTTCTAGTCAAGCTTTAAGCGCACATTGGTGTCTGCCGTACACAGGTTTTTGTTGTTACAAAAGTCTTATAATATTGTATTTAATGTCATTAATTATTGACTGCTAAATTGAAAAGGTATATTTAGCCAGGAGCTATGTTCATTATAGAGGAAGGGGCTGGTGGCACTGGCACCCCATGACAGTATAATTTTATGATTTTGCAACTTTTTTTGTCAGCTTGCATCTAAAACGGTAATTCAACCCCCCCAAAATTATTTACAATAATATGTTGTATCTGCCCCCAAATGTCTAAACACTGCAATGTGATTATTTTGCGCTTGTAGAATATGAGTTAAGCAGCAAAATCCACCTGTTTTTATCTATCGCTGGTGGCCATTTTGCCCCTTACTGTCAACTTAAAATGACATCACAGTTGTTTAGGGCTTTGGTAACAACCAATCACAGCTCACTAGTTTTCTGGAGCTGAACCGTGATTGGTCTTAATCTAAGACCGAGCAACTGTGATGTCACTTTCAGTCGACAGCAAGGGGCATCCCCGAAAATTGATTTTGGTATTCCCCAAACGGTGGATTTTGGTATTCCCCAAATGCAAAAGCAGCGAAAAGTAGTAGTATGTTCTGTGGTAGTATTGGATTATATACAGTACTACAATGTGAATAATGCATACATTTTTATTTTTTTTAACAAAAGCAATGTAAAAGTGGTGTAGGATTAATAATAATTACATTGTCACTGCAAGAATGCCTTTTTATTAAAGAATACAATTTGTTCATTAACATTGAAAAATATAAAATACAATATAAAAATATTATCTATTACTATTATTTATTGACCTAAGGGAGCCCTACTAGTCAAGCCCCTTGATGTTTTTTAGGGGTTTCCCTGGCATGACTCGTTTTTTTCTTTTTTTTTAAACCAAAATGTGTTACAACTACTTAGTTATCTTTATAAGTATTTTTAATATGTGCCTAAATAAATTACATGGCAATTATTATTATTGTTGTTTAGGTCAGTCGATTTAAGGAAGAAAATGCTGTTTTGGCCATTTGATTGGTTCATTCATAGAGGCGGTGTCCAGACCCTTTCGTGTGTAATTGGTTGTTATATGAGCAGACGGCCAATCACTACGCAGCTTTTTACTAGTTTCCGTGAATGACAATTCAGGAACTCCTGCTCATGCTCACACCGCATGTAGCGCAAAGAAGGAGGCGTAAACACTGACAGAGCTTTATAGCTAGCGAGGTAAGAAATAATTGTAAACTGCTCGTTAGGTATTTATTACCGATGGATGTCGAAAGTATAACGCGCACAAAGTAATCTACCAGGTGAATTTGACACCTGGTTGGTTTATTTCGGCCAATTTAATCTGTTTGAGCTCGTTTACGGAACGTCGGGATCTTAGTCAGGCCTGCTAATGGTAGGCCGTCACAAGCACTTTGGCTTGTTTTTCCTGCGCGGGAAATGTCGAACTTATACGCAGATTACCGCTATTAACCAACGAAAACCAATTGTTAAATCCGTTTAGCGACTTTTTTGCCGGTGAAATCTTTTTCTTGTCGGGGGCGGAAGCTGTATCGTCGACTGAAGCGTGCCTCTTGGTTGTGATCGTGCGGTGGCGTGCTAGCGTGGGTTAGCTTGAATCTGTGGCGTCTCGCGACTGCGAAGCAACGTCAACGTGACTAGGCCCACGTTAGCGTAGCTTTACCTTTAGCATTGAAATTGTTTTCCAACGTCATCGAAGCGGCTTATTCGTCGTGGTCATCGTTTGGACAGGCATTTTGTCGAAAGTGTTCCAAATTATTTTAATCCCGTCAAAACTGTGATCTTTACCATGTTGGCACATGTTGAACGCTCATAAAACCACGACTTGCTGTCATAGCATGGAACGACTGAGTGATGCTGGACGGTGTGTAATACTAATTGCAGTTAGGCAGTTTGTAGGCACTCTAAACGTGTGCGCAACATTAATTTGAGTTTAATGCAACAAGTTTGTGTGTGCTCTCTGACAACAAAGGCGATTGAAAACATGCCTTCCAAAAACATCATTTAACCCATGTCCGCTGTTGGGTAATTACAATGGTGTGCTTAACTCACAATCTTCCCGATTTGATGTCTTCAGCACTGTCTGCAAACTGATGTACGACCAATGGCATTCACAGCATGATGCCATCCTGTAAGTTAGTTGGATAGTTGTAGATAAAGCTGAATCCCTCATGCTAAAACAGCCTCCTTGGTGGTTGTAGATTTAAAATAATAATAATAATCTTTGCCCAGGATGTAGCATGTAGATGTGCAGCCCTCCCAGATGTGTAGTTTTACTGTCAAAGCTTTGTTTTCAAGTCAAAAGTTGCAGTGGATTTAATTTGTTCTTTTCCAAGTGGTGTCTGTGAGAATACGATGCTGGTATTGACATGCTTGTATTTATCTGTTCAGGTTATGGAGATGAGCTGCAGCAGTGAGTGTTTTGGATGTGGCCGCTCAGGGCACTGGATCAAACATTGCCCCAATGTGTGTGGTGGTGGCTCACGAGGACGTGGCCGAGGCAGGGGACGAGGCAAGGGTACTACATACTGTATAGGATGCACCTGCAATATGATTAGTATAACATACTTTCATCCCATACTTAATTTGCTAGCAGGTTAAAGTCATGTCAATAACTCATGGTATCACTTGCAAGTTGCAACATCTTGACTCCCAGTGTGTGTCAATCCAGACTTGACCTGCTATCGGTGTGGAGACCCAGGACACTTGGCGAGGGACTGTGACCATACTGAGGATGGTGAGCATCGTTGTCTACTTAGTTGGGATGGCAATTGAAGTTTTGATTTCACCATTGAAGCGCCATGTCAGTTAATACCTGTTGGGAAGCTGTTGACACTTTGACCCCTTCCTTGCCTGCTCAGCGTGCTACAACTGCCACAGGACTGGCCACATTTCTCGTGAATGCAAGGAGCCCAAAAAGGAGAGGGAGCACCTCTGCTACACCTGTGGAAAATCTGGTCACATGGCCCGTGATTGTGACGCCAACGAGCAGAAGTGCTACTCCTGCGGTGGCTTTGGCCACATCCAGAAGCTTTGTGACAAGGTGAAATGTTACAGGTGAGTGATGGCGATCCTATGCTGTTGTCTCAGTGGAACCTTTGTATGTGGTCCTAACTGTGCTATTGTCTCCTGCAGGTGTGGAGAGATTGGTCACGTCGCGGTGCACTGCACTAAAGCCAGCGAGACCAACTGCTACAAATGTGGAAAGGCGGGCCACCTGGCAAAAGAGTGCACCTGCGAAGACACCGCATAATCGGTGCCCTCTGTTGCCCCTCCTTTTTTCAGATTGATGGTTGGTTGTATTATTTTTCTCTGAATCCTCTTCACTGGCCAAATGTTGGCCAATAGAGGCTAGTCCGGGCCAGTGAGCCTCTCAACATGTAATGAAAGGGGTGAAAAAAAATTCTTTCTGCATTCAACACAAAAATGTTTTAGTTTGGTAGCGGTGTTATGTATAATGCTTTGTAAAAGGACTCCCCCCCCTTTCCAAGCCACTGGTGATCAGAGATGAATCAATGGGACTAAACATGGGAATCTGTAGGACCTCTGCGCTTGTGGAAGTGATTTTCTTGACCAGAGATAAAAGGGAGTAAAAGGAAACCGAACTTCCATGTATGGTTATTTTGGTTTGTTTTTAGTGGGTTGAGTTGGCCAAGGGAGAATGACATGAAAACATTTCATATCATGATGCATTTCAGCACTACACGTAACTTAAGTGGGAGCCGACAACATTTTCTCTTGCCTAGTTAAAGAATTTTGGAGGTATAAAAGGAGTAACTTCTATTATAGAAATCTGTTTACAATTACAAAATCAACTAGCTAGGCCAATGTAGGAGTTTCCTTTAAAATGGCCTTGGAATTCTTTTTGTTCTTTTTACCTTGACAAATTTAAAACATCACGACCAGTTGTCAGAACAGGTGAATTTGGAGTTATTTCGGAATGAAAAGTTTTCACGGAAATCAAAATGTTATTTTTGTACAATATCACTTAGACTACTGTATAAATACCATTTGCTTGTACTCAGTTTTTAAGTCGGAAGGAAAGTGCAACTGAAGTCCTAGAAAATAGAAATGTAATTTTAAACTATCAATAAAGCTGGAGGAGCACGGAGAAGACTTCTTGTTTGAATTCTTTGTGTCACAATTTATGAGCTCATTGTCTTTTTTGTTGACACCCACAACTTATTTTGGAGGTGTGTCAGATTTAAATTAAAACACATGAACATTTGAATCGTTTTTTTTGCACTGTGCATTTTGCACGTCCAATTTCAGTGAGTAGACGAAATTCAAGGTGACTTCTCTTAAGAAATGCTAACGGTCAAAACCTTTCGGAATCCTACAAAGCCATACAAATGCACGAGATTATTTTGCCACTACATTAGTAAGCAGGTACATTTTTAAAACCCGTAGGTAGCATGTAGACTGAGCTCAGGTTTTCTGTCAAATTTCATGCCCTGCGGCAAATGAGAAGCGAGTAGCACAGCAGTAAAATGGAGAACCCGAGTGGAGGCTAGTACAAGGCACGCAAGGAATCGCTCCAAGTGAATCCCACATTGCTAGGAAAACATGGATTTGGAGTTACACCGACAGCATGAAGCGTTTGTGTTAGGTTAATTTGTGATCCATTGCTTCAAGCACGAGAGCCGTAACGTCTCCGCTTCGGTGTCTTAAAATGGCAGCGTTTTTTTTCTTTTTTCCGAGCAGTGCAGCGGAAACCCGGACCGGACTCCTCCTTTTTAATGGAGCACAAGGCGTCACGTGACGTCACAGGGCCTCGTCCAGTCACATTAGAGCAGAGAACGTCATTGGAGAAAACAAGGGGCCGGAGCCAGCCGGCTGGTTCGGGCTCAATCGTTCTCCTGGGTCAGCGAGACGTTCGAGAAATGAGGGGACTCCTGCCATTGTACCGGGGCCTGTGCTCCGGGGGCGGCCGTCACGCGAGGCCAAACGCTGCGGCTGTCGCTTCTCGCTGCGGCTTTTGCGGAACTAATAGCAAGGTACTGTTGGAACCGCTACTGAGTTGGGTCTCAGCCTAAAAAAAATGTTGACAAGGAGAGTCTGGGCTTGTTCCGTTCAATTTATTGCAGTTTCGCAGTAATACCGTGTTCAATGTTACGTGTGTCTTTGGGATGTGCAATGGTGGGGACCACAAAGGAAAGGACACCACTTGTTTTTCCCAATGCGATCAGCGACTCAGCTACACTGTGTTGTTCCCAGTTTTTATAGCCACACTTGCACACACAAAAGGATACTCAAAGTTGTTTAGGCACATCGCAAGCCTTATGTACTGCCATGTCACTTTATGCGCTTTCACACTGCAAGGATGCGGTTTTTGTGTGTCCTGCATCCAAAAGAGATAATACAAATTTGTATTAACATGCCAGTGTCAGTCAAATATGATGTCAAAACACCCTCAGATACGTACTTAGCTGCCCTTAAAATGATCCCAAAAACCCATTGAAAATTTTGGTTTTTAAACGTACAGTACTTAAAAAAAAAAAAATCACCATAGCCTAATAAGCCTATGACAAATTCTCCCTGAATTAGGTCATATTGGTCATCAAGCAGATAATGAAATGTTTGTGATTTATTTTATACATACACCTCAACATACTAAAACGGAAACATTACATCAAGGTTTGGTAATTGGTAACACTTTGTATAATATGTCGGTTGTTCACTTGTTAAACACATCCGTCATGTTTGTGGTTTTGTGATAATTGACAGCCTCTTTCACAACTGCATGCAAAGTGGTTGTAAGTGTATGCAATGTGTTTTTTTTTCAGCCACAGCCAAACTTTGGCATGTTGTTTGACATTGATGGCGTGCTCCTCCGGGGACGGATGCTGATTCCTGCTGCCAAAAAGGCTTTTGAGAAGTTGGTGGATTCACAGGGACAGTTTGTGGTGCCGCTGGTTTTTGTGACAAATGCAGGGAATTGTCTAAGGCAAACAAAAGCAGATCAACTCTCTCACATCTTGGGAGTACAGGTGAGTTGTAGATAAAGTACACATGTTGCTTGCTATAATGGTTGTGTTAGCCATTAATAGCCATACTATTGTAACCGCTGATGCTATATCCATGTTACAGATCACACAAGATCAAGTCATTATGTCGCATAGTCCATTGAGGATGTTCAAGAAATTCCATGACAAGTGTGTGCTGGTGTCAGGTCAAGGACCAGTTCTGGAAATTTCCAAAAAGTATCCATCATTCGTTATCATTTTTGTTTTTTGGATTGTGAACTGCTTAAACCATTCAAATGCTATTTATCCTTAATACTCTTTCTCTCTCTCGCTCTGTCCCTCCAGTCTTGGCTTCAATAACGTCATCAGTGTTGACATGCTGAGGGAATCTTTCCCACTTCTGGACATGGTGGACCACAACAGGAGACCCAAACTACCAGTGAGATAATCACATCAGGACATCAATGTGACATTTAAAACAACAACCTTAAAATCATGTTTATGTTACACTGGCTTGTATTAAGGAGGGTGGATAGTAACAAGCTAACTAAAAGCAAATTAAAGTGATAATTAGTAAGTGTCTAGAGAGACAAAAAACAAACAACGAGCAGTAACCCGCCTAACAAACAGCGAAAGAATCAGCCATGACGAGGAGCGTTTACAGGCAAAATTATATTAGTAAATTCATTTTTTATATCAGCAATGTTATTTGGGTTTGTTTGCACTATTTTACACCACAGTGTAGAGTTTGATGAGCTTTGAGATCTACACAATGATAGGTCTCAAAATTACGTTATATCGTTTTTGTTTTTTTAATTTAGCTTTGCTAAGACACTCTTTTTTTGAGAGAAGCTGAGCGAAGAAAAAAATCTGAGACTTACTGACCCAACAGGAAGTATTTAACTTTCACTTTTAAATAACCCATTCAAGCAGAAATACTAACATTATAATGTTTATATTTAAGTGTATATCGTGGTATACAAGTATACCGTAAAATGCCATATGGTTCAGTCCTCAGTCTCCATTTGAAGCAGTTTGTCTATAAAAAATATGAAAAACAATATTTACATACTTATTTACATATAGATTGTTATTCATTGTAATTTTATTTACAATGAACATGTCAACATTAACACGAAATTTAAAACATTTTTGGTGAAAATATTTTTGCATTCACTGTTATACATAAGTAAATTTTTGTATATGTGAGACAAAGAAGTACTGTACTGCTCTTGTTTTGCTTTATTCTTTGCTCTGAACGGATTTAAAATCTTGAAAAAGGACTGCCTCGCTCACACAGCCTCTTTAATATCCTTGCATTATTAGAGTTGTAGCTTTTAATGTTTTGATGATTTTTGTATGTGGATATCAATCGGATACGTTGCAGTATGAACACATCAGACCTATATGTCGTCAACAAGCAAATATGTGATTGGAAGACTGCTGACACTCGCTTTGACATGAAGCATAAAGTGGACATTTGTGTTGATAGTACTTATTCAGTCACACAGACAGTCATTAGTTCATCTCAGAAATGATGACATCATCTTTAGTGTTTTCCTTTGCAGTCCAATCCTGTCGGTAACCTTCCCAAGGTTGAGGGTGAGTTTGTTTTACTTCTCTGAACGAGCGCAAAGAGCCTCCTAAAGGCTTTTGAGGTCACATTTTGATAATCTAACCACCATGCCAGGTTGGTAAGATTTGTTGTTGTTGATATAATTCCTTCCATGCAGCCGTGGTTCTGTTCGGAGAGCCAATTCGATGGGAGACCAATCTACAGCTCATCATTGATGTTTTGCTCTCCAACGGCAATCTCAGTAGCCTTCATCAAACCCAAAATATACCCCACCTGCCGCTGCTGGCCTGCAACATGGATCTGATGTGGATGGCCGAGGCACAGTCTCCAAGGTAAATGTCCTGCTTCACAAAGTTTCATTGTTTGGAAATAGTTGGCAAAAGTTTCACACATCTTTTTTCCATCCATATTTGGTATCAGATTTGGCCACGGCACATTTCTTGTGTGCTTAGAGAATATCTATAAGAAGATAACAGGCAAAGACCTCAAGTATGAGGCTCTGATGGGAAAACCAAGTGAGCTGACCTACCATTTTGC
Source organism: Vanacampus margaritifer (assembly GCF_051991255.1). Classification (NCBI taxonomy): domain Eukaryota; kingdom Metazoa; phylum Chordata; class Actinopteri; order Syngnathiformes; family Syngnathidae; genus Vanacampus; species Vanacampus margaritifer. The sequence goes on along the minus strand of NC_135432.1, from coordinate 31,139,616 downwards.
GGAGTTCCTCATCCGAGAGCAGGCCATGCAGAGGCAGTGGAAACGTCCCATCACGTCTCTCTATGCTATAGGGTAAGGCACAAAATGAAAACGTTCTCTCCACACTTGTGTGTTATTGTTGTTTTTTTAGATGCATGTGTTAGCAGTGTTTTCTCTAGGATTTTATAATAATAAAAAAAAAATAGATTTTTTCCCCAGCGATTAAGACGGTATATGAATAGGAAATCGTTTTGGACGCATTAGACCTTCTTTCTGGTCTGTGTGGCTAATAAAGCACCACGGGCAAGTGTGTCAGTCTTCCAGGTCATTGAAACAGTTTGAAATAGTCTTCTGGCAGTTAATGTTAATATATAGCGAGCATTAAAGGCCAAAGAACCGGCAGAAGTTCAGACAGAACTTTTCACATGGATGGATGGAAACCAGCAGAGATCTATTCTTTAATCAGTGATGCGGTTGTAATAAATATTAAAAAAAAAAAGTTTGTTATTTTTTTGTCATTTATAAGGTGTGACAATAAAGAAACGACGGTGGCAGCCATGCTCATGTGTCATTACCAATTGATTTTGATTTACTGTCACAATGTTGCACAACATCTTGCCACTATTCTGTAATGATATTGTTCTCTTTTCTCACTCTGTGCATCTTTTTTTTTAGTGGGTGTGGCACACTGCTGCCAAGTGTCACAAACATGAAGCAAAAAAAATCTATTTGAAATTCCTGGTTAAGTTAGGAAAGGGCCAATTGAGTGTTTGAAACAGCTGGTACAGGCTTGTGAGCACTGACAGTGTGCAACATCTTGGTGCATTTGAAATCAAGAACCCACCGTTGGAATTGATTCTTTGCTTCACGTTTGTGCCGCCTCCATTATTTGACAGTGTGTGTGTGTGTGTGTGTGTGTGTGTGTGTGCGTGTGTGTGCGTGTGTGTGTGTGTGTGTGACAACTTGATGGTGAAGCCCGAAATTAGAATTGTTTAGTCTAGACTTTAGCTTTGTTCAACTTTCCTTGGTGTTTGCTAATTTTTGCGAAATTTCAACTAACATAAACACATTTGCTTCAAATAATCCATTTTGTGGGTGGACATTGGCAAATCAGTTATTGGCCTACTTGTAGTGTCTTGTAAACAGTGTTCTGACAGAAAATTCAACATTTTCAAACAAATCTGTTGAGACCTAGCCATTTATGTTGTGCACTCTGTACATAATGGCTTTAGGGAAGTGAGAGGCTGAAAAGTCGCCGGTCAGCAGCCAAAAATAAACAAGCCAAACAACCTTTTAAACGCTTCATTTTTAAACGACCCTTAATTGTGATGTCACTTGTAGGTGCATTTGATTCCTTAAGTGTATTTGTCATTTCTTATTCCTATTGTCACGGTGTAGTTACAAATAGGTATAACTAGGTAAAAAGCAACGGCAAAACAAAATAGCTCATGTTGTCTATATGTGAACCCACTACATCTAAAACATCACCCTCTTTTTTAATTTTATTTTTTTACAACTATTAAATGATGAATTTCTGAAGTTCATTTGATTGCCACTGTAGTAAATGCAACTGTCTCCTTGTTGTTGAACTTTAAAGCATCACGTGTCAAGGTCAAATTACTGGGTGTGAAAATAGATAATTTACTGTCTTGGTCTGATCAGATTGATCATATTGTTTGTAATTTGTGTAAGGGTATTGCAATATATAAACGTATAAATATGTTCTATTTTAAATGTTTTAAGTGTCCCAAAGACGCATTTATAAGTTTTTTATGCTAGAGCATACAGAAGACTTTGATGCAGCCTCTCAACTGCAAAAAACGGTTGAAGAAATGGTAGTTATTACACAAACGGCCAGCAGCTGGCAGCAGAGCAAAAGAGATCAACCAGGGCCATGTTGAAAAAAAAGCTCATAGTTCTAAATAGATTTGTGAATAATGATGCAACTTAGCTATACTCTAATGCTAATTGCTGCAAAACAGAAATATATAGAAATGTACTTTTTCCTTGTCTAATCTTTCTTTTGGTAGATTTCCTGTTTTTATAGCAATAGAACACAATATTCTGCGGGCCTTGCAAAATTCAGTTAAACTTCCGAGAGTGAAGGGGATTGCTTCAGTGAAAATGTCTGGGAGTGAATGAGTTAATATGCACATACAATTATTATGGATAACAGTGGAATATAAACTAAAATATTGTCTGTTGTTGTTCATGCACAATGTAATATGGAACGGAATGGAACACCCCATTTTTTTCATGAACATAAAATTTTCATGAGTTTGCCATGGACATAACACCCGTCAAGCGAGTATGGGTAACTTGATAGTGCCCAAACCACAAAAAAAACTTCCTGATGAGAACTGTTCATTATTGTGCTTCCATGGCTTGGAATGGACTCCCATCTAATGCAAGGAACGTCAGCAGCAAGTCATCTTTCAAATAGTTATTAAAATACACATTACAGATGAACTGGTTTATTCCTTATAATTGGGGAATCGATGTAATTGTATTTATTAATGTATGCACCTGCAATTTCTATTTTCTCTTTGTGACCTTTCAAATTGTGTATGGTTGTTTGTCTGTTTCTACTTACTTGACCTGTTTAGTACTGTTTTTGTTTAGTGTTTTCATTTTGACTACATAGAGTAATTTTAAACTTTGTATTTTTTTGTTGAATTATTTGAGGACCCCAGGAAGACTAGTGACCACTTTGTGGAAGCCAATGGGGATCTTAATAAATAATAAACTCGGCAACAGGTCCTAGGTGAGGGACCAGACAAAACATGGCTCAAAAGACCCCTATGATGAATGTAAATTTTGATTTGTGGTTTCCCTTGCCCGGACGCGGGTCACCGGGGCCCCCCTCTGGAGCCAGGCCTGGAGGTGGGGCTCCAAGGATAGCGTCTGGTGGCCGGGCCTATACCCATGGGCCCGCCCAAAAAGGCAACGTGGGATGGGGCCAAAGGGGTCGAGTGCGCAGTGAGCTGTTAGCAGCCAAAGGCGGAGGCCTTGGCAATCCGACCCCCGGCTACTGAAGCTAGCTTTGGGGACATGGAATGTCACCTCTTTGGCAGGGAAGGAGCCCGAAATGGTGTGCGATGCTGAGAAGTTCTAAACTAGATATAGTCGGACTTGCCTCCACACATTGCTTGGGTTCTGGTACCAATCCACTCGAGAGGGGCTGGACTCTCTTCCACTCTGGAGTTGCCCATGGTGAGAGGCGCAGAGCAGGTGTGGGCATACTTATTGCCCCCCTGGCTAGGTGCCTGTACGTTGGGGTTTACCCCGGTGGACGAGAGGGTAGCCTCCCTCCGCCTTCAGGTGGGGGGACGGGTCCTGACAGTTGTTTGTGCTTATGCACTGAACAGCAGCTCACAGTACCCACCCTTTCTGGAGTCCTTGGAGGGTGTGCTGGAGAGCACTCCCCCTAGGGACTCCCTCGTGCTGCTGGGGGACTTCAACGCTCACGTGGGGTAATTAGTGAGACCTGGAGGGGCGTGATTGGGAGGAACGGCCCCCTCGATCAGAACCCGAATGGTGTTTTGTTATTGGACTTCTGTGCTCGCCACGGACTGACCATAACGAACACCATGTTCAAACACAAGAGTGTCCATATGTGCTCTTGGCACCAGGACACCCTAGGCCGCAGTTCGATTATCGACTTTGTAGTCGTGTCATTGGCTTTGCGGCCGCATGTGTTGGACATTCGGGTGAAGAGAGGGGCCGAGCTGTCAACTGATCACCACCTGGTGGTGTGTTGGCTCTGATGGCGGGGTAAGATTGTGGTCCGACCTGGCAGACCCAAACGTATTGTGAGGGTCTGCTGGGAACGTCTGGCAGAATCCCCTGTCAGAAAGAGTTTCAACAACCACCTCCGGCAGAACTCCTCCCTTATTCTGAGGGAGGCGGGGGACATTGTTCGACGCCTCCATTGTTGAGGCGGCCGATCGGAGCTGTGGCCGTAAAGTGGTTGGTGCCTCTCGTGCTGGCAATCCTCGAACCCGCTGGTGGACACCAGCGGCAAGAGATGCAGTCGAGCTGAAGAAGGAGTCCTATTGGGCCTTTTTGGCCTGTGGGACTCTGGTGGCTGCTGACAGGTACCGGTTGGCCAAGCGGAATGCAGCTTCGGCGGTCGCTGAGGCAAAACTCGGACATGGGAGGAGTTCGGTGAGGCCATGGAAAACAACTTCTGGGCGGCTTCGAAAAAATTATGGTCCACCATCCGGCGTCTCAGGAGAGGAAAGCAGTACGCTATTAACACTGTATAGTGGAGATGGGGTGCTGCTGATGTCGACTCGGGACGTCATGAATCGGTGGGGAGAATACTTCGAAGACCTCCTCAATTCCACAGACACGTCTTCCTTTGAGGAAGCAGGGTCTGGGGACTCTGAGGTGGGCTCCCCTATCTCTGAGGTCGAAGTCACTGAGGTGGTTGAAAAGCTCCTCGGTGGGAGGGCCCCGTGGGGGGGATGAGATCCGCCCAGAGTTCCTAAGGGCTCTTGATGTTGTGGGGCTGTCGTGGTTGAAACGCCTCGAGAACATTGTGTGGACATCCGGGATTGGCAGACCGGGGTGGTGGTCCCCCTTTTTAAGATGGGGGACCGGAGGGTGTGTTCCAACTATAGAGGGATCACACTCCTCAGCCTCCCGGTAAGGTCTATTCAGGGGTGCTGGAGAGGAGGGTTCGTCGGGAAGTCGAATCTCGGATTCAGGAGGAGCAGTGTGGTTTTCGTCCCGGCCGTGGAACAGTGGACCAGCTCTACACCCTCGGTAGGGTCCTCGAGGGTGCATGGGAGTTGGCCTCAACATTGCATCTCTGCTTTTTGCAGATGATGTGGTGCTGTTGGCTTCTTCAATCTCCCAACTCTCGCTGGAGCGGTTCGCAGCCGAGTGTGAAGCAGTTGGGATGAAAATCAGCACCTCCAAATCCGAGACCATGGTCCTCAGTTGGAAAAGGGTGGAGTGCCCTCTCCGGGTCGGGGATGGGATCCTGCCCCAAGTGGAGGAGTTCAAGTATCTTGGGGTCTTGTTCACAAGTGAGAGTAGGTTGGAGCGGTAGGTTGACAGGCAGATTGGTGCAGCGTCTGCAGTGATGCGGACTCTGTATCGGTCCGTTGTGATAAAGAAGGAGCTGAGCCGAAAGGCAAAGCTCTCGATTTACTGGTCGCTCTACGTTCTTGCCCTCACCTATGGTCACAAGCTGTGGGTCATGACCGAAAGAACAAGATTCCGGATGCAAGCGGCTGAAATGAGTTTCCTCCGCAGGGTAGCCAGGCTCTCCCTTAGAGATAGGGTGAGAAGCTCGGTCATCCGGGAGGTACTCAGTGTCGAGCCGCTACTCCTCCGCGTTGAGAGGGATCCGTTGAGGTGGCTCGGGCATCTAGTTCGGATGCCTCCTGGACGCCTTCCAGGAGAGGCATGTCCCACCGGTGGGAGGCCCCGGGGACGACCCATGATACGCTGGAGAGACTATGTCTCTCGACTGGGCTGGGAACAACTTGGGATCCCGTCGGAGGAGCTGGTTGAAGTGGCTAGGGAGAGGAAAGTCTGGGTTTCCCTGGTAAAGCTGCTGCCCCCGCGACCCGACCCAGGATAATCGGTAGATGATGGATAAAGAATAAAGGTGTTAATACAAATAATAATCCCTTTCCCCTGTCTGTCATTTGCAGGGATAATCTTATGACTGATATCTATGGCGCTAACCTGTACAACCGCTACCTGGATGTGAGAGTTGCACGAAAGAGCCCCAAAGCCATTGCCAAGATGGCGGCTGCCACAGGCTCCACCACGGCGGTGCCTGCGGAGGATGATGTTGACAACATGTGGGAGAGTGAGCTGGCGGTACCCGCCGCCACTTCCTGTAAGTCTGTCTTAGTTTGCACGGGTGTGTACGACCCGGCAGCCGAGGTGCCAAATGACGCCAGCCGCTGCATCAAAGAAACGGTTTTCCACGGCCACCGGGACTTTCGCTTCGACCCTGCACTTGTGGAGCCGAGCCACATTGTGCAAGATGTGGCTGAAGCTGTCGAGCTGATTTTTGAGAAGGAAAGGTTTGTGCCACAGTAAAAGGATGAGATTGAGGGAGGCTGGACTCAAACCTGTTACACTGTGGACATTGTTTCACCACCATGGAGGGCTTTGACATGTTTTTGAAATAAATACTCAGCAGTGGGACCGGTATTAGAAAAAAATGCTTCTGTTGTAGTAAGCTGATCTTTTATCTGGCTTTTGTGATATTTGCCTGTTTTTTTCTTTTTATGGAACTGCCTTGTTTAATTCTGCTAAATGTTTTTTGGTCCACATTGATGTTGGTATGATTACAAAACCTGAAGTCATCCTATATTTGTTACGAGAGTTTACTGGTTTTATCAAACATTGGACCATCGTTGATGCCATCTTTTGAGCACTGCAATCAGTTGTTTACATGTTTTAACCCTTCAAATCTATGCATGACAAGAATCCTGTACTGAACAAACTGTTTGATGTGCAATATTGACCCCAAGTAGTTCTGCATTCTGCTTACTTGTGAGAGACTTGACCTGTATTTTCGTTTTTGTTACATGTTACCCTTATTTACCTGTACACAGTTACATACAGCAACAAAAGTTTTGCCCAAAAGTCCAAAAGTATTGGAATGGCAAGGTCAATTCCTTTTGTTTTTGTATATTGTAAATGTTTGGGTTACATATCAAGATGAATATGAGACCAAAGTTAAGAATTCCAGTGTTTATTTCATGGCATTTAGATCTCGACGTTTTAAACGACTCCGGACAAAGCATCTTTTGTTTGAAACCATGACCCACTTCTCAAGTATTAGAGCATGTGACTGATGCGTGTTTATAATTGCTCAGGTGCTGATGCCTTTTAGAATCATTGCTTAATTATTAGAGAGTACTTGTTTTTGGCTTTGGGAATCAGCATTTGCTGTCATGCAAACAAAGCCCAGAGAGCTGTCTCGGTGAGAAAAACAAATCATATTGAAGCTGAGAGGAAATCGATCAGATTGCACAAATACCCAAATCTGAACAACGTTTTATGGTCTGATGAGACCAAGACTAACCTCTATCAAAGTGATGAAAAGACCAAAGTATGTAGAAAGAATGATCTGCTTATGATCCCAAACATACAAGCTCATCTGTGAAGCATGGTAAAGCGGTAATGTCATGGCTTGATGATGTAAGTCATAATGGTAGCAGTTAGAGTGAATTCTGGAGTCTGCAAAACCATTTTGTCAGGCATTTTACAGACTAAATGCATCTAAACAAATCAGAAGAAGCTCCATCTCGCAACAGAGCTGGAATTCTGACCTTTTGATCTGAAAACTGAATGTCTTCAGTATATTACGAAAACAAAAGAATTTACCTTGCCGTTTCAATACTTTTGGAGGGGACTGTACATCATGCTAACGTTACCTTTAACATAAAACACTTTTCTTTTCTTTTTTAAATAATTGACACTTTTGACCATTTGTAGTGATTTGTTTATTGTAAATACTGTAACTTGAGAAAAATATAAGGATATAATGTGTGTGTTTTTGTGTTCTTTAACTCATTCACTCCCAGCCATTTTCACTGGAGCAACCACCTTCGCTCCTGGCTGTTATACTGGATTTTGACTGATTTTGCAAGGCCCACAGAATATTGTGTTCTATTGCTATATAAACATGGAACCTACCAAAAGAAAAAAAAAGTATATTTCTATCTGTTTGCATTTTGCAGCAATTAGCTTTAGAATATAGCTTTTTAATCATTATTCACAAATCTGTTTAGAACTGTGGGGAAATGGGCCTGGTTGATCTCTTATACTCTGCTGCCACTTGCTGGCTGTTTTTTTTGTAATTACCATTGCTTCACCCGTTTTCTGCAGTTCAGCGGCAGCATCAAAGCCTTCTGAATGGTTTAGCATAAAAAAAAACAACATAAAAAACGTATAATTATGTCTTTGGGACACTTAAAACATTTAAAATAGAAGGTATTTATACGTTTTTGGGAGTTAACTAGCCAATGTATGGACCTGTACCTGGTATGGAATCATTGCAAGGTCAGTTTAAACTTTTCAATGATTTTTTAAATGTTTATTGAAATCACATTGGTCAATTTAGCATTTAGAATGGCTCTGGATTGCTTTGCTAAAGTATTTAAAAACAAAAGTAATGGAACATCTCATATTTACAATCCAATGTATTTCATCTTTATTGTTGTAGAAGGGAGAGACTTCTAGATTGTATTTGTAGTGTTTTTCGCATAAAATATGTTCAAATAGATGCCTCAGATAGCCTTAATCTTAATATTGTGTTTCTTATGCAACACATCAAGCACTTGTGGTAGTAACTCCATGTTGACAGGATGCCTTTCCAGGTCATCAGCGAGCAGCTGACAATGTTGATTGACAGCTGACAGCCTCCTCCTTTGTCTCACTCTCAGCGGATGCAAACCGTCAGCCTTGAGTTCCGATTGTTTTTCCTCAATGTTCAGAGTGAAGGTGCAGTTTTTGGCGAGTCTCAAGCTCCACAGAAGCAGAACAATGAGGCAGCAGAGCATTACTGCCATCACAACAGCAGAGGTGATACTACTGCAACCTCTCGGGGCGCACTGGATAAAGTAGTCATCAGTAAGTTCTGTGATAGCTTTCTGAGCCACTGAGCTGGGACTGGAGCACGTGGGCTCCTGAGAGACTGCAGCCCGGTTCCTCAACAGCCAGTTCCTCACATATTCAATGCTGCAGTCACAGTGGAAAGGATTACCGGCGAGGGAGACACTTTGAAGGCCCGCAGCTTTGTCGAACAGGCCGGCGGGGATGCTGGTGAGGCCGCTGTCCCGCACGAGCAGCTCCGTGGTGTCTGATGGCAGAGGAGGCAACTCCCGGAGGTCAGAAGAGGTGCAGTTGACAAGCAAACCGGCAGGCTGCAGGGCTGTGCACAGGCAGGCCTGACCAAGAGAGGGTGCGGTTTGCAGCGTGGCCCAGAGCACAAGGCGTGCTAGTACTGGATCCGAGAGCATCCTGAAACATGGCCAGAAAAATCAATGAACATAAAACATTGAAGGGGGCTGCCAATTTCATTGCACAGTGGAAATGTGGAACTCAATTACTCCATTTTTAATGACACAACTGTCAGTTTGACAGCTTCTGAGGAAGGCGGCAGTCGTCGCCGAAACTAGTCAAGGTAATGCGCAACCTTTTTCCGTCTTAAAAAAGAAAAAAACACAGGACGATTTTAATGACAGTGTTGGTACGGGATGAATTAAATAACATGTTTTAGGTGTAGTTTGCATAACATCATCGTGGATAGTAACGAGCTACATTTAAGATTGTTGATGAATAATGAACCAGATTGCTGATAAACATGGGTGTCCTTGCAACTAGTACAGGGCGTGCCCTTCCTAGCTCACCCATGACATTGAGAATAAGTGGCACATGTACACCTCTGTGACATTATTGGGCATGATTTGTATATTCCTATTTGTGTCTATTTAATTTCCATTTAAAACATAAATCAGAAGTTACCATTTACTCAGCAGTGCTTGAGCAATTTTCTAATGGGTGGACTATTTATTTTCAGTCTTCATAAAGCTGTAGAAGAGATGAGGGTAGGTTGAGACTTTTTCATGATCACTACAGGAATGTAGGTTTTTTTTTGCCAGACTAATATAGCAATATTATTCTGGATGTTTACTTTTATAAGTGAAATAAACGTCAAACAACTTATTACCTTCATAGCTTCCGCAAAATGAGTCTTCTGCATAAACCTTAGTCACATGGTCGTTAAAAAAAAGTTACTAAACAACAAGGGGTGGCTCAATTGACCAGTTTCCCCTAATCTTACTTGGTTACATATGTTGGCTACTGTACCGTATACACATATTATACATTATACATTATACATATGTATAAAGAAAAAAACAATAAGATTTGGAGCAATAATTCTGCATTTAACCTCATTTAGCTACATGAATCAAAAATATCTGAAATAGCAGAATTGGGTAGAGCCAACATTTGTAAACAAGTATGATTAGGGGAAACATGGGGTGAATAAAACAAATAGTCACCATGAAGCTTGTACTTACAGTGGTTGAGCTAGATTGTGACTTAGCAGAGTAAGTGAATTACACTTAAAAATTGTACTGCCATTTGACAACACTTAAAGCAACATTCGTATTTGATGTTAAAAGATTCTAAGCAGCCATCACAATGCCACATGACAAATGTATTCAGAAATTCTAAGCCTATGTATGAGAACTGAAATTTTAATTGGTAAAGCAACAGTAAGTTAAACAAAAAAGCAAGAAAACAAACCTTTCAGGGTCAAACCACCAGTGAACCTTTTCATGATCTCTGTAGTCATTCTTGAATTCTTCTTATATATTCAATGTTCTGGTCCAGTGTTGCATCGAGAAGTTAATAATTATTCATCTCTGATGCGTTGTTTACGCAACAGCAGTGGGCCGAGTGCCCCAATGACCACGGCGGCGAACTATGATGGAAATCCCTCTGTTCGGATGAGATACGTATATCTTGAGAGACAGAGCGAGAGCGAGAGCGAGAGAGAGAGAGAGAGAGAGAGGGGGGGGGGGGTACAGAGACGGAGCGAGAGAGTGTGAGTGTTAGAGAGGGAGAGAGAGAGTGTGAGTGTTAGCGAGAGCGTGATAGAGAGAGAATAAGAGCATGAAGCCGCGAGAGAGAGAGCGTGAAAGAGCGAGATAGAGCGCGACAGAGAGACAGAGACAGAGAGAGAGAGAGAGAGAGAGAGAACCAATGAGAGGCGCTCTCACACATTACTTACTAGCGGGGGGCGCTACAGTACACTAGATCAATTTTCAGTTGAACTTTTTTTATTTATTTAAATATGACAGACTTTATAAGCCAAATATTAAAACGGTCCTTTCCTGTAGGTCATTTCCTCTCTCTCCCATTTCCTATCAGCTCTTCAACTGTCCTGTCTATTAAAGGCTTAAACCCACGCACGCACACCCACACACACAATTAAAAACAAAACTATTAAAATAATTATTTACATGGTAAAAAGAACAATATGACAGAAGGCAGTAATTCAAGAAAAACGTGTCAACTCAGTAAAAGCGCTTTGTTGTGAGTGTGTACTTTTTACCTGTAGGTGGCGTACTGGCACTGTCCTCGGATGAAACCGCTGCAACACACAATACAAGACATACTATTGCACTGAATAAGAAATGAAATCAGTCACGGAGGGCAGGTAGAAATGACAAAACCCATATCATAAGTCATATATTTGTTTATTTTGCGTTCTCAACATGGTCACAGTTGAAGTTTTACAATAACTGGGGTCTTACTGACTCACTACTCACTGTACAAACAGAATGCACACATAAATGAGGCCATTTGTGTGTTTTCCTTTTTTTTCTTTCTTTATTCTAATGAGTCTCACACCAGACCAAACAGCTTGCGGTAAGATGCATTTGTCTGGTGTTTTTGTGTGTGCGTGAGTGTGTATGCGCGGAAGGAGCATGATGTAAATGGCAGCGAACTTTTCTAACAGTCTGCTTTTGATCTCTACAGCAAATGTCGGTTCTCGAGACAATCGATATGTTCAGCCCTCACTCATTATATGAGGTGATGTACATCCTGATCAAAACTGCAGATATCAGAATAGAGTATGGATCATATTCACACTATGTACAGTATCATATAACCACCAACTTGGTCCCTTTACACCTTCATAAAGATAAATCCTCCTTCCAAGCAGTTTGCACATCCAAATCTCATTATTTACACAATGAAAGCCCTCAGCGAAGGAAGTGCAATGTTCTTCATGTTTAGAATGTACACACAATGGCTTTGTTGATGAAATGCATGCTGAGCTTGAATATTAACCAGCCTAACAGCAAAAACAGCAAGAACACAGCAACGTTGGCAAACCCCAAACCATAGAAAAAACAAAAACAAATAATAATTAAAAAAAAACAAAGCCAGTTTTTATGATAGGCTGATTTTTTCCCCCCGCCTTCAGCTCACAGTGAATAGGACTTGTGATGCATCGGATCCATGCAGTGCATTGTTGGGGCTCCTTCTCACAACGAAATAACTGTAGACAACACACACATCAAACATGAAGGGGACTTGAGGGTCCGAATCATAGCAAAAGAGAACTCAATAGAAAGACACATTCAGCTGATGGCTCCTGTCCGATATGTGAGAAGGTGGAAGCCTGATTGATGGCCATGGATTTCTTTGTGACTCTTAATATACATGTACAACCTGAATATTGGAACAAATTGTCTACAGTTACCAATGTGCACACTAGAATAGACTCTTATTTGTCGAATGTATAAAGTTATTCTTTACATACTCCAAGTTTCTTTGTTCAGTTTACATTTCTGCGGTATAACTGCATTTTTATTGAAACAAAACATTTTATATGTGCTTATCCAGCAAAATATATCTGCTCACATCAGGAAGAAGTATTCCCTTTAATAAAATATATACACACATTCCGCCTCTCTCTCTCTCTATCTTCCCCTTGTAGGCATTTATATATTCCTAAATGGGGGGGGGAATAAAAAGGTTGATCTATCACCTGAATCTCATCCTGGACAACAGAAGACTTCCACTCTCAGTACAAGTCTGCATTTGGGAACATGATTGCACTTAAAACTTTCTATGGTAACACTGATTTGTTATACAATGTGCAGAGGACAGTCTCACATCAATAACGGTACATGCAAATAAATCACTAGACATTCCACCGGGCTCTGAGCCTGCAGCGAGCATTAATTTAGACGGAGAGGGGTCGGAAAACAAAAATAAATAATGACACAAAACAAATCTTAGGGACACTTTGCTTGTTCCTAATCAGTACAAAGATATTGCACATTTGATACAAAAACATATTTTCACTATGTAAGAACAGATTTACGTCACTCGCCAACACTCGGTTGGCGAGGGGGTGGGGAGGAGCAAAAAGAGAAAAAAAAAAATCTATTAAGAGTTTCTAGTTGGATTTAATGAGTGGAGATGGCAGCTGTTGCTTATAACGCGTGTTTTTCTTTCAACAGCCTCCTTTCAAAATATCTTTTTCAAATGTATACTTTAAAGTGGCCGCCCGTGTTGTGCGTAAGCAACAGCTGCCATCTCAAAAAGCTTCCAAGATAGATTAGAGGCCGATTTCACTGCTTGCGCATCGACAGCTTGCTACCCATCCCATAGTCAGTAGAATACTGATACTTTTTGCTGATAAGAATAATTGTAAGTATAATCTTACAAATTACGCACAACATACTGTACAGGAAGTCTTGACTAAATAGATTATGCATTAATAATTGGCACATTTATGTATGAGCGCGAGGGAGACAACACGTACAGCTGTCATCTACAGTAAATACAGCACTAGAACTAATAGGACTCAGACGTTGCTTACCTGTCCTCCATTTTGAGTCAAATGATTATATCGTAATTAGGCGAGGACAGATAGCATCCAACCGAGAAATAAAAACGCGCACGACAACGTGCCAGGGTGTCTTCCTCCTGATTATATGGAGGTGACGTGTGCGCATCTTCCTGTACAGATCCACCCGCCACCGCTGAACCCTGATGAGGGGGGAGGGACGAGGAGGATGAAGGTGGGCAAACCCGGAATCAAACAAACTAGTAATAAAGGCCCCTGGTGGGAAATTGTGGTCCAATTGTCCATCCTGCTTATTCGTCGGACGCGGAGGTGGAACAGCGGCTGCAGGTGCTTTTCATGGCAGCAGCGGTAAAACACAGTGGGCGGGCCGTCGAGCGGCGCCGTCGCTCAGTCCCTTTGGTGTCGCAAACCTCCTCGACCGTCATCACACCACCGTGCTGATGCCGCTGTGTTTGCTTTTGGGTCCGCCGGGCGGCGCGCCTGCTTGCTGGCTATTGTGGTGGTGCGGGGGGGCGAGCGGCGGGTGGGTGCTGTGGTGCGAATGCTGGCTGTAGTGGGTGTGCGGATGCGCGTGCGAGGAGTAGGCGGGGTGCTTGTGGTACTGCGTGTGCGGCGGCGGGTGGTAGTGGTGGTGGTGGTGGTAAGGCGGCGGGTTCTGAGGGACTTGGCAGTACTGCGGGTGGTGGCCGTGGTGCCCGCCGTGTACCACCTGCGCCGTGTGGTGCAGGTTGGTGGGGTGGGGCTTGTGGGAGATGAGCGTGGGGTGGCCGGCCGGCGGGTACGAAGGGCCGTGGCTGTGGGAGGGCGGCTTGCCTCGCTTGCTGCCGAACAGCGAGCCCAGGATGGAGGCGGATGCAGAGTTGGGAAGGGAGGGATGCTCGCGGGGGGGCCCCTCACGCGGGGCGGCGGTGGCTCTTCGGCGGGTGTGCGGGCTGCTAATGATGGACCCCTGCGGAGGAGAAAGGCGACAGCGCGTACGTCACAAATCAAGCACGACGGCACATCTTGTCAAGTTGTCTTATTTCAAGTAGCAAAATGTTTTTGGGCATGCAAATGACAAAGTGAAAGGTCTTCATGGTCTGCAACTGGGGGGAAATATGTCAAAGTTGACTTGAGAAACGTCGCAGGACTAACGTGTGTGAGAGTCACACATGCATCTTGTTAAAGTAAACACAGGTCATCGCCGGAACGCATGCAGAAGACGTGACAGGCGAATCGTCTCCACCATTTAGCATTTGGATAAACGTTAAAGGGGAAGTTACACCCCCCCCCCCCAAAAAAAAATGACAATATGTTCTATGCAGCCCCACTAGTCTGAATACGGTATTTTGGTTAATATTGCATAGTGGAATATGAGTTAAACAGAAAAATCCAGCAGTTTTTATCAATATCAGAAGGCGGCCATTTTGCCATTTGCTGTTGAGTGAAGATGACATCAAAGTTGCTCAGGTCTCAAAGAATAACCAATAACAGCTCAGCTTCAGAAAACAGGTGAGCTGTGATTGGTCGTTGCCTGAGCCCTGAGCAACTAGGATTTCATCTTCAGTCGACAGCAAGTGGCAAAATGGCCGCCCCCTGAGATGGATAAAAACGGCTGGATTTTGCTGATGACTCATATTCCACAAATGTAACATTAATCAGTATGTCATGTTTAGACTAGTGAGGTCACATCACTGATCTGAATATATGACTGGATAGCCGATAGGCCAAGACTTTTGAAGCCGCTAGGCCGGCATATTGCTCCTCCCAAGAAACTTTTATATACATTTACAGTATCGAAATTGGAGAACATTAGAGACAGGACTGAGTAGAAACAGCATGATTTATGATGTTTTAAATCTGTAAAACATAAACAAGAGGACTTCAGACATCTTACAACTTGCCTTATATACATACATTTGTTTGTTTGTTTATTGAACATTATACAATGTTATATAACACATTATATATATTATGAAATGATATACTTAATGATGTTTCCAGGAGGAATTTATTAAAGAATTAAAATTGTAATTCAACAAAAGATGCCTCTGCCAAAACTAATATTGGTGTCAAAGGAACTGAGCGATAAAAGAAAAAGGGGGTCTTCCAAGCAGCACATACCGTCAACTTGTTTATTGTATTTATGTATTTTAAACTTGTTAAAAAATAGTGACCACGCCGCCACAAACCCCTCACCCCCGCTCCCTGGCCCTATACTATAAAAGCCTACGAGCTGTATATGTCTAATCTGTACGTATACGCATAGTTTATACAGTAGTCTGCTCGCGAGATGGGAGGAGTAAGATGGGCGCCCTGTCGCTTCAACGGCTTGCGTGTATGGCCTATCGACTATGCAGTCATATATTCAGATCCGTGGGTCACATACTGTATAACATATTGTCATGAAATGTTTAAGGTTGACTTCCCCTTTAAAGGGCAGGACACCTCACGATGCGCCTGACTGTTGCCCTTGTTGTCATTATGCACACACGAACTCTCATCCTCTGACTCGTGCTTCAGCTCAGACTCACAATGCCCTTGAAAAACAGAATATGACTTATTTTCAGGGTCCCACACTTGAACGCAACACATGAACTGGTGGGCAAAGTGCACGTAAGAGATCAGTGAATGAAATCCACCTCGATATTAGTCTGCCCAGATTTCAGCCCCATTATTGCAGCCTCCCTAATGTTACTGAGAACTTGTGGCTAAAGAGAGCTCTGGACAGCAAGAAAGTCTACAATGGCGTCTTACTGAGCTAGCGCCTGAGAGAAGAGCAACCAAATGAAAACCGTTTGGATGGGAGTGAATGAAAGACAGAGACAGGCGACAAGGGAGGGATTAGTCGAGTCATGCTTTGCTGAGGAGATGTCATTTGGTCAAATGGCATGACCAAAACTGGAGCCGTTTGGCTTCCGAAAAAAAGGGGGCGGGATCAGAGGCAGGCAACCCATGCATGCACACTACACGGAGGCAAGCAGGTCAATAGAAGGCATCCCAGGAAGAAATAATAATAATACATGACCCAAACAAATGGACTGAGTCTATGAAGCAAAGAAGGTGTCAGACCAAAAAGAAATGGTGTGTTTTGTTTCACAGTGCACATCATCACATGAAGAGTGGCTTGGAGACCAGCTGCTTCCAACTTACTTCCATATTGCTGTCTAGTGATCCTGCACTGCTGCGACGCCCCCGCTTGCCTGCCCGAGACATGCAATACCACAGATTAGAGATCGACAGCAACTCCGTTTAGGCGGCCTGCCGCTCCACTAGGGGGCAGCGCAGCCAATTGTGACTGTGAGTAAGGCCCCAGTATGGGCGGAAAGTGGCTAGACAGTCGGTACGCTGGCTGTTTCTCAATATGCGTTCTTGTGTACTCCGCAAACTTTGGACCACGTTGTGTTCCATTTCAAAGTCTAAGTCTTGCCGCTGACTCGTGCTGAGGTGACTTGGGGTTTTGCCAGCTATCCCAGGGTGCATTGCGTTTCATCTCGTCGTCTAAAAGGCTGTTCTCGGAGATCATTCTTGCCAACTGTTACTTCTTTTCAACGGTGGTATTGAGAAACAGCCACAAACCGCCACTGAGAAGTAGCATCCTTGCGCAGGTTACAATTTAAAGCGCATTTCTGGCTAAAGGCTCAGAATTTGAATTTAAACCCCCAATGGATGACGTCAGATCCCCAAATAAGGTTTCTTGCAGGTTACCAGCATCCCCCCTCCCCTCCCCCAAAGCTGTCTTGATTAAATGTGACCAGCTTTCAGTCCCAAATGACCAAAACAGCCTCAGTGACAGTCACAAAGGAGGGGATACATCAAAAGCAATACAGTGGCTGTTACACATGGGATGTACAGGCATAGAGAGGTCTGAGGGCTGTCGTTGGGCACACTCAGCCAATGATACATGACCAGTAATTACACATGGACAGGAAAATACCTGATGTGTATGGAAATAACGGTAAATACGACATGGAATGTAGTATGGCAGGAAAAAAGAAATGAAAGAACCCCCCGACAAGCAACATCCTGCATGGAAAACAAGGGCGAAAGGAATAAACTGATAACTGGACTGATCTATCACTTTGCATTACAGCGAGACAGACCCTGGATTGGATTTCATTTAGTTATCAAGGGAATCTCTTGATAACTTCACGTAGCTCTTTTTCAAAGAAATGTATCGTTGCGTCAAAGGGACAGCAGTGTTCAACATTGCTCCTCCTCCAATAGCAAGCCTCGACTAACTCTCGTTAGCCATCAGGGCAGATTTGGTTGCGTGACAAATACTCACGAGATGAAATGAGACACGATTGCGACTGAAACCATCATGAAAATATGCTTGGATGAAAGAAAATGCAAAGATGCAAAAGTGTTCAGGAAGAAATTAAAGTGAACATGAATGGACTTGCTCCTCATCTCATGGTCAGCGGTGAGGGCTGCCTGTCAATTTCATTCATCACAACAGAACAAAAAACAAAAAAAACAACTAACCTACTGTGAAACCAAGTTGAGATTTTTTATTTTTTTTAAATTGCTTTAACATATCATTATGAAGCAGGGTGTGTGTGTTATGTTATGTGTTACTGTGTTATGGCTACAGAATAATGACTACAAAAATTGCATTCATTGGCAAACTACTACAACCATCCTGCTTCTTGACTACAATTTCTAAAAAGAGAGGAGCCATACAAAGAATATGTGCTTCTTTGCTGTACAAATTGCCAGGCTTAACCGTTAACCGACTAATTTTCAAGCATATCTAACCCCCGCGATGTAGTTGAAACCGACTACAGATTACTATCGAGAAGAGATGACAGTTAGCAAGCAAGTCACCGCACACCAAGTGATGGAGCACATCTACCAATGAGCTGCAACTGAAAATGTATTCTGTGCTGTATTATTTTTGGAAAAAACTTGGCCACAAAGAGGAAAGGGGCAAAAATAAGGTAAGTGTGTGTGTGTGTGTGTGTGTGTGTGTGTGTGTGTGTGCGCGCGCGTGTGTGGTCGTCCTTGGAAAAGTGGGTATACTCTAAAATCTCTTACTTATATAATACGGTATATATTTTTCAAAGTAGTTTAGAAACAATGAGATGCAAGAAAAATCTGACATTTTCACTTTAATTTTCACAATAATAAAATGATCACGACCGGATTGATTTGAGCAGTTTGTAGTTGTTACTGGTAACACAAGCGGCCTGAATTAAAGTAAAATGAATTTGTCAAATGTAAACAAATATACAGCATAAATAATGTTGTAAAACAATATTTAGAGAACAATGAACAAAAATGATCAAAAACAGTCACTATTAGGTCCCAACATTGTTTTAGGCCGCATTCTTGTGTTTTAACTTTAAACTACTAGCCTAGCTAAAAAAAAAAAAAAAGTTCATGTCTGTAAATGTATAACCGGTGGCGCCCACCCTGGAGATCGAAACCACACCGCAAATAGTCTGCGGGTCGCGATCACCGCTCAGGACACTATTTGAAGGATCATTCACTGCTTCCGATTGGCTCATCAGTCCTCATGCGTAAAGTTAGCCAATCTAATCAACGAAGGCAGCGACTACCAGCCAATTAGAGGCCGAGGAGGGATTTAGAAGTGGGTATACGACGTATACTCGTGTATAACCTGGACTACACCACTGTAGCTGAGCATACTACATGTTTGTCTTAAGGATGTTAGCACACTTGCTCTGATAGTGTAATTCATTTGGTGAAATATCATTCAAAGCCTGCATCAAACAAGCAGGCCGAGAAGCATGCGAATTCTGGTGCAATCCGATTAACTGCAGCTCAAAAGTGAACAATGCACAGACTAAAGTATCAGACCAGCATTAAAATGGCAGCAAAAAAAAGCATAGCGGCATTACAATTATACAGAAAGATCAGCACAGGCATCAAGAAGCACGCCTCTTTGTGGCGTATCTCTGTCAGTGAGTGGAGAAACTCCAGGCTCTCTTAAAATGACATTTTAGAAGCCTTTTGTGATGGTAGAAAATTCATACACAACATACATGCACATCCCTTGTTAGAAAACATTGTTTTGAAAGTCGTGTGTCTTGTCACACAATACATTAGAAATACTGTCCGATTGGTTCAGACTTTATGCAAATTTATGAATCGTCTACGTAATAATGGCTTCCTATGAACAACAGGTAGTTTAACTGCCTAACTTTGGAAACAAGTAAAATGACAAAGCTCAAAGTGTCACCAAATGATTTCAAAGGACAACAGACAAATTTAGCTGCCTGATTGTGGAAAAGTGTCACTTTCTTAAACCAAGTCTGAGTAATATACGTGGTCGTTATTCGGTCTTGGTTTAGGAAACTTCAACTTCTGGTTAAGGTAACGCAATCCAGATGTTATTATTCCTTGTTACTCTTCTACCAGGCACAATATAACAATTAGTTTCGAACTTTATTTGTATTTGTCAGAGCAAGACCCACAACGATTTTGACGACATCCAAGATCATCCATGCTAAAGGTAACTGCGATCAAAAGTCGTGCTGCCATACCTGTTTTTTGTTCCCTACTATCAGTTGCAGCTTTCACCTACTCAAGTAGTGTTCAAGTGTGCAAATGTGCTGACATCTACTTAAAAGTCCTTATGGGAATTGCCTGTGCTACGGTATTAGCATTTCAGACCACTAAAAGTCATTTGTCTAGTACCATGAAAACACAATACAACCAACATTAAGTTCATAAAGGAAAAAAATGTCTGCTGTCACTTTAGGTCGCACGAGACATACATTGTAAACTAAAATGGGTGGGAGAGTGGATTTAAAGATTGGGGGGGGGGGGGGGGCTCTTAAGCCAATGTAGCGTGCAGTGAAAGAACATTTTGCTATCACGAATAAGTGGAGGACAGAGGAGGAGCTCTTTTTTGGTCTGTACCTGCTTCGGAGAGATCTCGCAGGGAGCTGCTGAGGGCGCTCCTCTTCAGCCCTTCGCCCATGGCGTAGGTGTCATCCAGACTTGCACGATTCATGCTGCCGTTTCCAGCCTCTTTCTTCAAGCCGGAGCTCTGCGACATGCTGGGCCTCACCACCCCCTTCTGCTTCTCAAGCTCGGCTGTGAAAAGGAGACAAAGAGCGCCGCAGCTAAGTGGCGGTAGCGTGTGTGCTCACTCAGTCATGATTCAAACTTATTAGACGTTGATTATTATAAAGTCTTATTTTGTCTCAATTGAAGTATTAACTCATTCACTGCCATTGACGACTATAGACGTAAAAAAATCATGTGAACTATTTCTATTTAACAATTTTTCATTTCATTTCACTTTTTATGAAAACCTTTTTTTTTAATTGTACATTAATAACAGATATAAAATTATCATGCAATTATTTATGATTAAACGGCCCTTATTTTATTATATATTGCTTTTAATTAGGTGTCAGGCTATTTTTTTTAAATTGTAATTAATCACATGACTTCACTAGTTAACTATTGACGATTAATCACAAATTTTATATCTGTTCTAAATTTACAATACACATTTTTTGCTAGGTTTTCATACTCTTGTTAGCAAAGGTGGATTAAAAAAAAAACTAATAGAAATAGTTTAAATGAATTTTTGACGTCTAAAGCCGTCAATGGCAGTGAATGAGTTAAGTGAATATCCAGAAAAAGTTCCCCTCTGGTAGCAATCATGTGAAGCCTACTTATTTTCACAACCTCAGATAAATGAGATAGGTAAGAGAAAGCGAAAAGGGGAGGAGAGTGGAAAAAAAACAGCAGCTTACATTCTATTCTGTATTTCTCCATTTCCTGAACCTCAGCAATGGACTCTCGCAGGTCGTCTGTGAACTTCTTGCGGTCCTGCGGGTTGGGCGCGTTAAAGTTGATGAGGACTTTGATGTCCGCACCTGGGATGGCTGACGTAAGTCTGATTCCATTTGGGTAATCTGCAGAAAGGGAGGCTTATTAACACACACACATCCTCGGTTTAAACTGAGTTGACTCCAAGTGGACCGAAGTTTGTTACTAGATCTGTGAGGACGGACTGATGTAAAATAAATCGTTAAAACATTTCTTGACTATAATATGTTATATGTACGGAAGCGTATTGCGTTTACTTGAAAAAAAAAACAACTCCTGTTTTTCTGACAATTTTTTGGGGGGGAGCTTTGTTTTTTTAAAAAAAAAATTTCACCTGTTTTTTCTGAATATTTTTTCTGTTTTACTGAAATTTTTTATCTGTCAAATCCCCCCGAAAAACAGGCTAAAAAAATATATTCAGAAAAACAGGAGGAAAAATTGATTCAGAAAAACAGGGATTAAAAAAAAATATATATATATATATATATTGAAAAAAACGGGAAAAAATTTTCAATAAAACGGAAAAAATTTTCAATAAAACGGGGAAAAAATATTCAAAAAAACAAAGCTCCCCAAAAAAATTTGTCAAGCGAATGCAACACGCTTCCATATATATGTGACCTCACTAGCCTAAACATGACATTCTTATTAATATTACATTTGTGAAGTATGAATTATGCAGCAAAATCCAGCTGCGGCCATTTTGACACTTGCTGTCGACTTCAGATGATGTCACAGTTGCTCAGGCAACGACCAATCACAGCTCACCTGTTTTCTAAAGATGAGCGCTAAGTTGCAAAATGGCCGCCGTCTGATATTGATAAAAACTGCTGGATTTTGCTGCTTAAAGGGTAACACAACAGGAAGTCAGACTCTTGCTCCACCCCTCACTAAGATTTGAAATCGGCGTTCAAAGGGGGTGTTGCCTGGAGGACAGTTGGGTTGCGAATGGGGAGAAGTTTGGGCGTGGTCTGGCTGTGATTGACAGCAGCAATTCGATAAGAAGCCATTTAAGGAGCCGTGTACGAGAATGAGCCGGTGGGTGGTGGGGCGACTACATCATGCGACACAAGTGACGTAGTTTTTAACTTCTCATGTCATTAGAGGACAAAAAGTCAAATTGTGTTTGACCTTAACATGGGCACCAAATACATGTTTTTTTGCCCCAAATTCAAGCTTTAAACAAACATGCACTAAAATGTCAAAATAATGAGCAGGATATGTAGAAGGCATTTGTAGACACCAATTTATACGGCTTATCAGCAAAAAAGAAAAAAAAGAAACAAAAGTTGATTTAGTGTTGACTTACTCTTTAACTCATATTCCACTAATGCAATATTAACCATAATACAGTTATTTAGACTAGTGGGGCTGCATAGAACATAATATTGTTAAGACATTTTTTGGGGGGTTGACTTCCCTTTAACCTAATAAAACACATTAAAACAAAAACACCAAAATGATGATCTCATCTCAATTTCCTAAAAAAATCAACACAAAATTTATATGATGTACTTGCAGGAAGCCATGACTTGTCGTCATGGCAACATTGAACCTTCCATCTAATGGAAGAGCATTTAATTTTTCTGACTTGTCACCTTGTCGCTAGATGAACCAAGGTAATGTGTAAATAACAATCTTCTGATATATAAAAAAAATGGCATACAGTAAATCATTTAATGAATGAATGTTCTACCTAATAATACAATAACAGTTACCCTTTAACCCTTAAGATCAGAGGTGCCCAAGTCCGGTCCTCGAGAGCCCCTATCCAGCTTTTTGTTTTCCATGGTTCCATCCTCCAACGCAGCTGCAGCCAATGATCAGCTCATCAGCAAGCTTTGCAGAAGCCCGATAACAATCCTGATCACGAATCAGGTGTGTTGGTGGAGAAAAACGTGGAGAACAGGCTGGATAGGGGCTCTCGGGGACCGGACTTGGGCACTCCTGCTTTGGAATTAACTATTATAGCAGTCCGTTTGCTTTTTTAGTTTTTTCTCTCTCGACGTAAAGCTCCGCTCCTCCGTTTTCAGAATCCGTTGGAATTCAGTTGCTAGCGCTAATGGTTCCGGAGTTACGGTGATTTGAAAAACATACGTATTTTCCTGTCGGGGACAACAGTTTCGTATTTTGAGGGTTAAGACTGTGAGCATGGGTTTTTGATTTACTTGGCAGGTATAGTACTTTGTAAAATGCATCACTGCTGCAAGAATATAAACAATGGCAGCCCCGGAAGAGAATAGAGTAGATGGTGAACTGGATAACAAGTCTTCAATTAAGCGCAAAAAAACGGCTGCAGCCATGGCTATGGTTAGAAGTATCTGAAGCCCTGTAAAGAATGGTAGTCTTCAAAGGAGCTGCCATGGATGTTGCTATAGCCCAAATTTTATCACCCGATTACCAGTTTGACGGTTTACAGTGGTTTAAAAAAGTCAAGGTTCCAGTAACTGCTAATATTGGCTGTCAGCAGTAAAGGTGAGGGGACAAAGGGACAAACGGGGCACAATATGATTGGCTGCTTGTAGAGTTGAGTAAACGAGACAGATTTTTCAAGTTTGCCTCCAATTAACTTGTTTTTTTTGCCAAGCAGAGAGAAGAGGAGTAAGTAGTTACGGGATGGTGGAAAGAGGGAGCAAAATGGAAGAGACACTGTGCAAACACATGCCCTTTTTGCTTTGTTCATTAATTTGCTTAAAATAAAATAAAATGGCAGCGAGTACTAGTTAGCCCGAGGACAACATGAGTAGCCCACGGGTCTGCTCTAAAAATAGACCACCAGTGTTGGAACACTGTGACTTACTAAGAAGAATTCAAACAGAAAAAAAAAATAACACAGTAGCGACTTATTTTAACATGCTTTCTTCTGTGCCATATACTTTTTTCCCCTCTAAAATAAAATAGATTGTGTTCAATTGCACAAAAAAAAGGCAGATTTTATTTCTCAAAATATATATTAAAAAAATAAGTAATTTTAAAGCTGTAAATTTACATATTTTTGCTTACGGTTATCATACTGTCAGAATCTAATCTTTCCACATGCCGAGTTGATTGGTCTCCAGTGGGTGTGACAAACTACTTTCATCCAATGACATTCCAAACATACACTTTTCCTTTCCTCCCTTTTCCATTTCCCAGATGACCGAACAACTCGATGATCGGAGCTCAAACTGAATCAAAAGGACTTACACTGGTTTTCAAACAGCATGACTTGCATCCCATAGAGAGAGAAAGACTGTCTGAAGCTGTATGTCACCGAGTTCTTCTTCTTCTGAAAAATCTTTGTCACCTAAAAACACAAAGCGTCAATCAGGTGAGAATTGGCCGATGGCAAAGAAGGTTTGGAGAGGAAATTGGAAAAGGGATGAGGGGGAAATTTACCACAAGTAGGTCATTGAACAGAAAGATCTCCCGCTGATGCAGGCCCAGTTTTTGGAGCTTGTTTGGATCTGGCACTTCAAAGAGGCGGCAGTAACACACCAAGCGGCGATGAGGCAGCGATAGAACCTTCCGGTAAGAAAAACAAACAGATCAGTACACCACAGTGGTCACTGTAGTCAAATAGGATGAATAACTAAATATGAGATCAATAGTAGTAGTATAGATTGGGTTCGGATAACTTACACATCCCAGGCCATGATGGAGTGATCCGATCTAAAAAAGCAAAGCCCCCCCAAAAAAAGGTTAATAGCATCAAAACATAATCTGCTTATGCCCATTTCTAAAACTCACTGCTTTGCACTGTTAGCGGAAGGACACGAGGGAGCGTGCGAGGATGGTGGACACGAAACTAAACGACCCCCAGAAAATGTACTCAGCATGCGGCATTTGATGACTATCATATTATTGTATTAGCATTTTCGAAAGCGTAGTGTGCTTTTGGGACAATCCCGCCACCAAGTGCGATGAGCGATTAGTTTGAGCTCATCCAGTCGTTAGTGGTGCAGCTGATTTCATCCCACTGGAAAGCAAGTACTCAGTAGAAGACAAAGCTCTCCTAGAGGCGGCATTATTTATTTACACTGTTGCATGCTGGAGACACCATCGTCTACACAATCATTTGGAAATGCAACCTGGGGGCTGAAACTTTGATCATTAAAGCACAAAAACGAAATGACAACCGGCTGGTGAGTCAGTTGGCACGGCAGTCTTTTACAATTTAAAACGGCTCTCTCCCTGAGGTACAGATGATAATGTGCACAGGTTTTAATTGGACAAAAGCACCGGGTGATATCTCTGGAGGGCTGTGGGTCTAAAGGTGTGAAAGGTGGCATTATTACCTTTTTTTGCATACCTACTTTGATGAAAAAATGTATTTCAATTCAGGGAAAATTTTAGAATAACCATTAAAGTGATTCTACAAGATTAGCTGACTCATCGTTAACCTAACCTGTCTGTGTCTTGAACTGACAAACTTGAAGACGCTACTTACTGGTTTCTTCCCGACAATGAGCTTCTCAACCTTCTGGACCTGCGACACATGGTCTTCATTGGTCTTCAGTTCTCGCTTGCGGATCCTCTCATAGATTCCAACCAAAGTCTCTCTGGGTATATCCTCACCGTCATCCACACCTGATACACAAACAAACCAATCAATAAGAGATGGAATTATGAATGAATTGGAATAATTGATATTTGCTGCCTGGAGGAACTGGACATTTTATTGGGAGGATTTTGTCAGTGCATGAGTCACGAAATTTAATCACAAAACCTTGAAAACACAGATTGTAGCTCTCTATAATGTAATAATTTCCCACAATTGTAAAACATTTTGCACATAATTCCATCAAAATAAACCCCAATAATGTAATAACTTTACCAACAATAAAAAATCCTGACCAATATCTTAATAACATTTTTACCAATAATGTAATACTTTTTTACTTTATTTGGGATATTTCATTTTTTTAATGTAAAACATCCATCCATCCCTCATCTACAGCTTATCCGGGGTCGGGTCGCGGGGGCAGCATCTTTAGCAGGGAAGCCCAGACTTCCCTCTCCCCAGCCACTTCAGCCAGCTCCTCCGACGGGATCCCAAGGCGTTCCCAGGCCAGCCGAGAGACAGTCTCTCCAACGTGTCCTGGGTCGTCCCCAGGGTTTCCTGCTGGTGGGATATGCCCGGAACACCTCCCCAGGGAGTTGTCCAGGAGGCATCCGAACCAGATGATTGAGCCACCTCAACTGGTTCCTCTCAACGCGGAGGAGTAGCGGCTCGACACTGAGTCCCTCCCGGATGACCGAGCTTCTCAACCTATCTCTAAGGGAGAGCTCGGCTACCCTGCGGAGGAAACTCATTTCAAGCCGCTTGTATCCGGGATCTTGTTCTTTCGGTCACGACCCACAGCTCGTGACCATAGGTGAGGGCAGGAACGTAGATCAACCGGTAAATCGAGATGTTTGCCTTTCAGCTCAGTTCCTTCTTTACCACTACGGACCGATACAGAGTCCGCATCACTGCAGACGCTGCACCGATCCGCCTGTCGATCTCCCGCTCCAACCTTCCCCCACTCGTGAACATGACCCCAAGATACTTGAACTCCTCCGCTTGGATAAATGTATTGTAACTAATATAAATATTAATAAATATAAATTCATAAATAATAATAAACTAATAAATATTAATTAATGTAAAACAGATTTGAGAAACTAAGACTGACACTAAGACATTTGTCCAATTTTGGTGTTAAATGTTTCAGAGTTGATTTCAGCCCCCAAAGTGTATTTTTAACACTGTCTGATTTAAATGGAGGTCAGTGTTGGAATTATTTAATAATGTAATAAGGTATTGCATTTTCATGTTATTTTAACTCATTTGCTCCCAAAAATGTATAAACACGTTATTTAAAAAAAAAAATGATGTGGTCCCAAAAACTAATTTATACGTTTTCTATGTTTTTTTTTTATGCTAGAGCATACAGAAGGCTTTGACCTGAAGAGGTCGCTTAAAGCAATGGTAGTTATTACAAAAAAAGGCCAGCAGGTGGCAACAGAGTATAAAAGATCAGCCAGGGCAATGTTGCAAAAAAGCTCTTTTCCCCAGTGTTTTAAACAGATTTGTGAATAATGAGGAAACTTAGCTATATTCTAATGCTAATTGCAGCGAAACGGAAACAGATAAAAAAATATATTTTTTCCTGATGAAAGAAGAGATTCTAATCTTTCTTTTGGTAGGTTCCATGTTTTTAGCAACACAATAATAACGTGGACCTTGCAAAATCAGTCCAAAATCCAGTAAAACAGCCGTGAGTGAAGGGGATTGCTTCAGTGAAAATGGCCGCGCGTGAATGAGTTTATATTAGTCAGAATTTTTTAATTATATTACTGGTAAAATTATTACAATATTACTTTTTGATTAGTTGGTCCTTCTCAAATGGGGCAGGCCTTTCTGACGGGGCACAGTATGATACTTTTTTCTTTTCTTTTGCTAATAAAATGTAATTGCACATCCAGAACAGTAGGTGGCACTCATTGTCAGAGTGTGTGCAAGGAGTATTAGCTCCTCTTCAGAGGTGTACTTACAAGTAGAACAATTCTATAGAGTATAGACAAATTGTACTACTTATAGTCGCGGCAGAGAGTCAGGTGTGTGTGAAATATTTTCTTCAATTCCATTTTCAGGCATTACAGTAATTTCTGGACTATAAGGCGCACCTGACTATAAGCGGCGCTAGCTAAATTTGGGGAATACTCAAGTTTGTTATACATATAAGCCGCACCAGACTTAAAGCCGCAGGTATTTTTAATGTTACCGCACCGGTGGTTCCCGCTACTTTCTCTTTCATGAGGGCGCAAATTGTCTCGCTCTCGTTCTGTCTTTCTTACTGTATTTGGGCTCATTTGGTTTGTTGTGCTCTGCCTGATGCTCATGCGGTTCCTTTATAGTGCGCCCCCTTGTGATCTGATGGATAAGCCGCACCTTTGTATTAGCCGCAGGGTCGAATGCAAGTGAAAAAAGTAGCGGTTTATAATTCAGAAATTACTACATACTACTACATTTTCAGGAAATTATTACATTATAGGGTGCTACCCAGGTTCCTCAAGCATCAGTAGGTCTCCTGCTTTGACATAGAACCACTCCCTAAATTATTAAACATTGGTGAAAGGGCACCTGGGTCATGTTGCTTCATTTTATTTTTAAATCCAAAGATTTTTTTCTGGATTTTATTTAAAAAAAAAAGTAAAATCTAAAAAAACTCCTATTGTATTGTGATCTTGAAAAATCTCAAGAAAGATGCGTGCGGCCTGTAGATTACTGGCAACTGGCAAGGATTAAGTAGATGGAGGCCAAACAAAGATCTCTTGCCCTGCATGTTTTGCTTGTTGTACCTTTCAGTAAATTCCGATTCTTGCACAAATGTTTCTTTTTTTTACCTCTTAAATTCTTGATGAAATCCTCCAGCTTCATCTTCCTCTCAGGTTTGACGTTGGGGCTGTACATGTCTGTGTTGAGGAGGATGATGGCAAAGGCCAGGATGAAAATGGTGTCAGGGTTCCGAAACTGCCGCACCACTGTAGGGTTGCAGATGCAGTAGCGCTGGCTGGAGAGATGACATGACACGGTATGAGATTACTTAATGCAGGGGGAAATGATGTGAATAGTGAGGAAATGTACTCAATATTGCTTCAAGAAAATAGGAAGTATGTTGGTTCCTTGTTTGTATCAATACCTTTGTGGAGGAACACCAGTGACAATGGTAATAACACTTTAGTGAGCTGTGTGGTTTTACATCACAATCAAGCTAATCCACATTATATTGTGAGCATGAGTGCTGTGCCGCGGTCTTATAAAAGTGTGCGTGTCAGTGCACCTGAAGGCTTCGATGAGTCGCTCCACCTTCTGGGCCTCTCCCTGGACACGGATGTGGTTCTGAAATTTCCTGAGGGCTTCATCCAGCTCCATGCTCTGGAAGTCCATTTCATCTACCACACAGCTGCACAGCACACACACATACGGAGAGATAGAGCACAAAATATACAAGGTTATGCACACAACACAGAGGAAACATACCAGTCTCATATAACTATAACTTTTATCACATTACATGTCCTGCAAAACAATGTAATGTTTGCAAAAGAGAAGGTCACAATTGCATGACTGGCAGGCTTCAATCAATTAGTTACAGAAATCACAAGATTTTTTTTTGACCGCCACTTGAACTTAAGTGAAGCAATGATGCGCCTCATCTTTTGATTTTGAGAAGATTTATAACAAATCAGAAGTATGACAAAATGTCATTTTAAATATGAGAAAAATACATGCATATGTACATATGTTTTTATTGAACCAATGTACAACATTAGTATTCTAATATACTGTATGTCTGCTGTGCTAGGTAAATGGATAAATTGTATTGTGTAGATACTACTCAATGCTTTCACAGTGTCATGTGACATACTCACTCCAAAACATCCCTGTTGAACTGTTTCTGTCTATTTCCTAGGAACTCTCCGATCATCTGCCGGCTCAGGCCTTTCCTTTGCAGCAAGAAGTGAGCCACACCGACCGGTGTGTCAGGGATGAAGCCTCTCTCGGTCAAATATTGGATGCCCTTCTCTGGCTTCCTGATAAATATGCAGAGAATATATATGTATATATTAATACGTGAAATCCATTCAAAAGCACAGCAGGTAGTTGTCAAAATGAAAGAAATGTGCTTCCTGCAAAATATGGTGTAGCCATATTACATGCAAATCATTGTCTTGTGCCTAGTTCTTACTTGTTGAAGAGATTCAAGCCGATGCGGTAATGTCGCTTGCGAATCACATCGTTGCTGAAGATGGGCGAATCCCAGCTGTTGCGGGTCTCTTTGTGGTAGGTCTGCTTGCTGAGCGTCTGCTCTCGCAGGCTGTCCCTCGACGAGGACTCGGAGCTGCAGTTGATGGTGTCGTTGGAGTTGGATGTGCTGTTGATGCTGTCGTTGTCCCCATCCGAAAAGTCAGACTCCGACTTGCTCTGACGATTAGCTGAGCCATTGATAGCTAGGTGGCTCTCCAGCTGGCGATGGCGGTGACGTAGTGGGGCGTCCTCATCACGGGACGGCGCCCGTGGCGGAGGTCCATGGGAAATATGTTTGGGGCTTGCCTGGGACGATGTCACAATATGGCCGTGCTGCTCGTACACAGCCGGCCTTTTGACTGAGCCCCGTTCGGAGCGATCGCTTAACTCCGCCGAGCTGTCGCTAGGAGGTTCTATAGTCAACAATGGGAGGTGGTCCATTCTCAGACGCTGCTCTTGGCACTCCAGAGAAGGCGTGCTGCGGCAGCTTGTGTCCGTGTCACGACCCTCATCTTTAGGGTCAATAGGCCAGTAGTCCTGGGAGGAGTTAACTGACCGCAAGCGCATGTCGGATTCCGTGCCGGGGGGCTGCTCTCCCGACCTCGACAGAGCAATGGGAGGCGACATGTCATCCTCGTCAATGAAAAGAGTGACATCACTATAAGATGCCATGGAGTCATCGTGGATGTGTCCAGTTGCCCTGCGGTGGGACTTCACCTTATAGGGAACCTCCCTCTCCACCTCAGGGTCGGGACCTTCGTCCCCCTGAAGGCTGCGACAGTTCAGTGCGTCATCTATCGACTCGGCCAGGGATTTGACCTGCCTGGAGAAGGCGTCCTCTAGTTCCGTGATGGCATCTGTCAGATCACCCTGTGGGGGTGGATGAGACCCCATATTTGCCTGCTGGTGGACCTGTATATCCCCACATTCAGACTGCAACATGGACAGTGGGGCGCCATCCTCCGTCATGGACACCTGTCTGCCTTCAAAGTAGGAGCTGTGCACTTTCTCTGCACCCTCAAACGACAACTGCATCCTCATGTTGGACAGAACAATGCGCCTGGACATGCGGTTCTCAGACATGGAGCTTCGGAGACGTTCAAAATTCTTGTTCATCTGATACTGGCGGAAGGCAGTTTGGATCGTGCGAGCCGCATGCCGAGTTATGAATCGACCGCCATATTTGCGCTCGAGCATCTCCACCTGGAGGGAAAATACAACAGTGAAATTGGGCCAAAGATAGTCTACTGCGTCTTTGGTATGGATGCTCTATGACAGTGGTTCTTAGCCTTCTTGGTGGTACTGACCCTCTTCTTGATTGAAACACTCACTTTTTTTTCCAAAACCTAGGTATAGGGTTTACTGCTGAACAAAATGAACAGGGAGATTTGCCTTTTCATCGAATCTGTCTCTCTTCACCTTGAAGTCAGAAGGCGTTGTGTTCTTGTATTCCTCATCTCCATACATCTTAAGAAAGTGTTCCTTTACTTTTGCTAGATAGCTAGCTGTGCTGGACTAGAATTGCTCAACTTGGCATTGCCAATCATGCAGTTAGGATGCTGATTCCCACCACTCAACTCAACTCTATATTTATAGAGCAGACACAATGAAAACAGCAGAGGCTCCAGGATTTAACCTTGTGGAATACCATATGTTCCGTTATACAGTTGAATCATCACAACAGTCACAAGTCAACCACTGAGCAGGCCAAGCAATGTAGCGTGATCACCTGCAGCTAATGATGACCAAGCAGGGTGTATCATCAGGAATCACTTGAGTTTGGCGTGTGTTGAACTGTGCCGAACTCCTGAGACTGACTCACCGAACCCCTAGGGTTCGATCGAACCTAGGTTAAGAACCACTACTCTATGATGTCATTTTCAACTGATGAATACCTGTTTATCCTGGAGGTCAGCAGAGAGCTCATAGCTCTCCGAGAGTGAGCGTGAGCGCTTGATGGCCTCCTCCTCCGCCTGCTTCCGAAGGATGGACTGTGAGTGCTGGAGCTTCGGCCGACGGGGTCTCTGAGGCCCAGGTTGAACCCCGTGGCTGTAGAGGGAGCTATCAAAACGGTCAGGGCTGATGGCCGACCCGTGTGTCACCGGGCCCGACCCATAACCTGCTCCTGCATCCAGGGAAGGGCCGCTCTCATTAGACCGTCCGTCCCCTTCCACACTGCAACCAGAAAAAAAAGATGGGGAGACTTTAATCAACAACATTCAAACATCTATAAGCTTTAAAAAGTATCAGCTGGATAGATGAAGGGAGTGATTGCCTTTAAGTGTTATGACATTAAAAAAAGTACAGTATGTAACTTCCTTAAGCTTCTCATTGACAATAATGACTAAGTACAAGTAGGATTCAGATTGTAAATGGGAGAAAGACAGAAATAGGCACACAGTTAAATTTTACATCACAGAAAGAAAACAACCACTAACATCAGCATCAATGTCACAGAAGCAATCAAACTAAAACCAAAGATACAGTCACCTGACAAGCTCACTGGCCGTGTTCGAAATAATGTGAAGAAAAACAAGTGGTTACTCACTCACTCTTGCACTCAGCTGAACAAGGCGACTGTTTATTGCGAAAGGACATTCGATTTTCTATAAAGTGCCAACTCTTCCTCCATATCTTGTCCACCATTCTTTCAGCCGAGCCAAGTTCAGAGTACAAATACTTCTCCAGGAAACTTCGCCTTATTGCCACCCAAAGGGCCAATCAGAGACCACAGGGAGTTGCATGATGTTTGCCGGAGTCACGTCACACTGTTGAGGCACTTGTCTCAAAGTCCACTTGCATATACAACGGCAGAGCAAATAGGACTTCTGCAGGCTGATATGTCGTGTCCTGAGCAGCTACACCTCACAATTCTTCTGCTGCATGCTACAGAGTGTTCCCTGTTCATTGGTAAGCAAATGTGTTTGAGCTTTGACACACCCACACCGTGTACACAATCCACTTCCTTTATTAGTCAGCCTGACTGCAACATGCCACTACAACAGCTTGCTGTCAAAGACACCAATTCTGTGGCAACCTTGCTGCACAACAGAGTGTGGCCCAGAAAACTACAAAATGTCCATACACAATGTTATCTATTCGTGCAGAGTAGTAGTTGAAAGGATAAAACGTCTCACCCTCCAGGCATAGTGGAACCGGAATTCAAACAGGTTGGCAGATAAGTCATTCAGAATTTGAACCAACATTTGTATTAGTTGAACAATAAGCAGCTCAGCAACAACTAAATTAGACCTTGCAATCTCAGGCAGCATTTTTCCTTTTCTTAACTATGAAAAGGTGACTTAAAAAGATTACTCTAAATGCGTAAAAACTGGAATTATTAAGTTCAGACGTGATCGGACGTTGTCATGTATTATGGCCTCAAGCCACATTTCACTTCTCTGTTTTCACAGATCAGTACGCACATGACCAGCCCATTCATTGTGCTGTATATGTGAGGCTTGCACGCACAAGCCTAATTGACAGGCCAATATGGCCTCATCCAAAACTGTATTCACTTGTGTAATTGTCACTAACAGGCTCAAGTACCAACAGACCTCTCAGTCCATCACTGACCTACACCCGTTTTGTTGATGATTGACGGACTGACAGGCAGGAAGTAATGACACCTTTGTCTGTCGGTCCTAAAATAGTGGTGAAAAGTGATGATGGAAGTATGGTGAAAATGACAATGGCCTGACCATTATTACAATTCGGCTTGAAAAATGATGGACTGACAATGACGGGAAGGGTGCCAACTTCCATTACTGGAAGTGAAACGCTTTGTCTTTCAGAATAAGAGCATAATACAGGAAGAACGCTCACCTCACAGTTGGTCTGAATGTAACATTCAACCAACAAAGGATGTGCATGTGGTTGAAAGTGATTTTCACATTCAGCAA
Organism: Vanacampus margaritifer; assembly: GCF_051991255.1. Classification (NCBI taxonomy): domain Eukaryota; kingdom Metazoa; phylum Chordata; class Actinopteri; order Syngnathiformes; family Syngnathidae; genus Vanacampus; species Vanacampus margaritifer. The sequence goes on along the minus strand of NC_135432.1, from coordinate 31,105,787 downwards.
CAGGAAAACATATAGTACAGTTCCAAGAACAGTGATGTGTGTTTTTAAATATATAAAGAGATGATATGTTGTTACGTATCACACGCATTCATTTTTCTACATAAGTGTCACGGATGGAGATGATCTCATCAGGGATTAGCCTCTTGCTAGCAGGTACATGTGAAATTGGAGTGCAGCACTAGCACACAAAGTAAACAACGGCTTTAATACAGCTGCAACAACAAAAACGAGTGCAATACTACAGTCATTTTTATAATCAGCAGTGGGGGGGGGGGGGGACGACTCCCCAGCCATCTGTCAAGTGCAGTGCTACCATCCATACACACCTTCCGTGATACTGCAGTACCAGAGTGCAGCCTCTGGTAATTTCTGATTTCATGTATTCATTAGGAATTGATTACTGACCTAGACTACTGTTACTGACCTACATATTGTAACAATGATAGGGAAGATTAGGGGACGAGGGAACACTATGTGTAGTCTACATCTCGTTTGTAAATATTCAATCTTTTGTTCTATACTCTTGGTGATGTGGGTTAACAGGTTTTGCATAGCTGTTTAATATGGAGTCATTCAAATAAATGTCTCAGCAAAGAACAATTTGCTCCCTGGCTCTATAATTCCAAATTTACTGTCAAGTTAGTTGATGGATGGATACAGTTCAAAACACTGGCTTCTAAACAAGTCAAAAATAAGATGAAGGTGGCCGATTGCTTTTAAAATATTTTTGGCATGTATAAACACATTCCCTATGATGGTCTTTCATATAAGCATATTTGCATTTATCATTGTATGCTTCATTCAATTAACAACTAGAGACAAAAACATGGTCAAAAGCTAAAGACGTTGTTCGCCTAGTGTAGTAATATTAATGTGAGTTGGTGGGTTTTACAAATTATTCAAAATTTTAGATTGAGAATACTGAAAATGGTGAAAATGGCTTTTTTGTGTTCTTTCTGCTAACATGCCACCAAGCATCTTTCCATTTTGTGCTGGGGGGTGGAGACTAAAGAGCCTGCTAGTCTATGAGGTCAGCTGCTACTAGTGGTGAAAAACTGAGAAAAAAAATGGAAACGCATTCAGCTCGCAATGAGCTTGCATTGGAGTGAATGGGATGTTGAAGGGCGGGGGGGGGGGGGGGGGGATAGCAGTAAAGGAGCAGGGCACTATTCCAGAGACTGCAGCTTGTGCTATGCTTTGGAAAACTATTGGAACACGTAAACCAACATAAAAATATGAGAAAAATGTGACGTCTCCTTCCGCCAAGGAATGGCAAGAGATAGCCACCCAATGGCGTGCTTCTCTCGGCTGGCTTGTATTCACCAGAAGCTCCAGCTCTGATGTCGGCATGGATAAGCAGCTCAGCTGGCAGTGATTTGCAGCCACGGGATTGAGGGAAATGGGAGGGCAGTTTTTTCCCCCCCGCTCAAAAAACCCCTGCCCAGGCCTCAGCTCATTCCCTCAGTCGGACCTGAGGGAGAAACATTCCTCCATCCCGGAAAAGCGAGTCACATCTACAGGAGGTCTGGGAATTGAGGAAGGTTAATGAAGAGCAGGCTGCCGCTACAGAGGAAGTGTGAGCGAGCTGCTGCCTCTCAAATGAAGAAGCTGAGGGTTCAATCAGTTGAACTCCCCACTTGACTACTCAACTAAATATCCTTCAATAGCCTGATAAAATGTCGCCTGGCCGATTGGTATTCATTTACAGCGATAATTGCATTCTGGAAACACTTGTGTGAAAACGAACCCTATACCAGCCCTTTTTTCTCTCTCAGTTTAAAGAATCACAAAAATGGTGTAAATGGCCAAGCATTACGATTTCCGTCTTGTCAAAAACTGCACATTTCAATGGCATCAGTAAGGGTTGCTAATGAAGTGCATCATGCTTTCCTGGAGGGAGCACAAAATGACTCGGGTTTAAAGTCAAGTATGAGTAATAACCCAAAAGCAGCATATAGTATACAAATATAATCCAGGCCCCCCTGCCTTCTTCATCTGTCTATTCACCCAAGACCTTTTTCCATGATTTGGCATCACAATTCTTGACGCACACGCACAGACGACGTGTGTTCCAAAGACAATAAAAGCAGATGTTCGTGCTCTGCAGAGAGCTCATAAATACAGATGCAAGCAGCAGCCTTCACAAGCGCGCATTGAGGGGAATGAATTCCTCAGGTGGAAGTTCGAGGGACCACACAACAACATGCTAGCCACCAGGACTAGTAGTGTAGTACCCAACTGGCTGGCCTGCCAACAGTTGGGTTAACGGATTATTCTGCAAATGCTATAAAATGAGCCCGTTGCCATTTGGCATAGCGACTGGGATGCTGCTCCAACCAACAGCCTGACAGTCGCTCAGTGGGATTTTCATCATAAAACTTTTGGGTTCAAAAGCTGTGAGGCTTGCTGCCTCTACAAATCACAAACTGTCATCCAGCCTCCCCGGTTGTACGTCTGCATGCGACTGTCCCCCACATCAAACGCTTTGAAGGACCGTTTCATCTTATTGTAAGATGTACAACTGTAAAACCCACACGCTAGTCTGGCTTTAATAAGTGCAATGTACTTGACTAAGGACATAAGCAGATGTTTAACATTAAATGACTAACATAAGTAGCAACTATGTTTTAAACTTGGTGTGCTGATCAACAGTTTTCCTGAGCAATTTCTTCCAAAATAGCAATGCCTCCAAAATGGCATATGTGCACAAGTTCCCCCAGACGTTTTTTCTGAAATTAACAGATCTACCTACACTGGAACCTCTAAAGTTGAATGTGCCTCAGGTCGACCAGCAAAAAAATGCCTCTTAAAAATCTGACCACATATTGCACAAACCTCCCACTCTGTTTCCAAAAACATACTTACGATTCTTCCTTCTTCAAATGACCAACTCATTATTTCTGTATATTTCAAGTAGCCCAACCGAACCCTCCAGGTCTGCTCAACAACACTTGGGCATTATCAGTGGAAAAACTTCAAAATAAAAGTATGCCACTAATGTACCACACACTCAAAGATAACATTTGACTGGGAAGTGTTTTAATTTGGACTTTGGAAAAGCTCATCGGACGCCCTGGACTACAGCTTTCTTTCAACCGATGTAAACAAGGCTGCATACACTCAACTCAACTTATACTAACTTATTTAACACTTTCTCAACAGCCACAGCTGTAACAAAAGGCTGTACAGAAACCATAACCATAATAAAAAGTCTAAACGTGTGGGTGTTATTTTTACAAATTCTTGACCAATCAAAATTGTTGAAAATGGCTTACTATGTTAACCACTTGCCGTTTTTGAGGTCTCCTGAAGAGACTATTTTGGAGGTGCAAGGTTTCAGCCCGACACCAGCGATATTCTCCAATCAAATACACCATTAGCTCCCTTCACATTGGCACTTTGCATTCAGGAGGTACAGAGTTGTATTCCCTGTTGTTGCAAATGTTTGAAGCTGTTAGTAAATGAAGAGAGCACCAAGACTGAAATCTCCATTGGCCGCAGTATGAGGTTGCCACAATCACAGCATTCATGACATCACTCACGTTTGCCAAAAGCCGAGTTTGAAAGTAAACAACTGTTGTTTTCCAAACAAGCGATAGTTGGCCTGTGTGAAAGCTTCCATGTAGGGATGCACGATAATGCTATTTTCAACCGATATAAATAACCGATAAGTCAGTCGATAATTGTTTGCAAAATTAACTCGAATACAAATATACTTTTGAGTCCTACTATAACGCTAACATGGACAAATACATGTAAACATTGTGTAAAGCACCATGAAGCTAAATTTTACTGATATGTCTGCTTCAAAGAAAACTAGTAACTCATTTTTAGTTTGCCAAAACAGCCATGTTTAAAAAAATGCTAACATTTATTTATTAGCTGGTTTATCTGTAGAATGTCAAAGTCGTTGATAATTATCTGCAGATTTCTTCATTATGTGGTTTATCTGTTTGACGTCAAATTAGTCGACAATTGCCGATAATTATCAGCCACCGGTATTATCGTGCATCCCTACTTCCATGCATTGTCATTGGCTATAATTTGCAACGTTGCCACATCATACAACTGCGATTAATATTTTGAATCGCCATAAAACCAGTGGCTGAGTCGGCCAATCGAAAATTTTTGTGGCAGAACTAGCGTTGCATCGTTCAGTGTGCGGCGGCCCTAATACACATATTGAAAGAATGGAACTTCTGTCACATTTTAGTTGTCTTTCTTGCTTCAATGCAATGGGTGCTAAAATATGCTATGCTCCAGACTCAGCCATCTAGCTACAGACTTTGAAATACTGCTCCGTAGACACCGAAGTGCGGCTGGTTAAGTGCAGACTTTTTAATCTACCAAGGGAGTTCAGTGTTGTGTTCATACAGTCTGTTTACGAACGTTAAGACTAGGCGCTTGCTCTACTGCATGACATCATTGATAAAGTAAACACAAGACTGCACACCCAGACGGAGTTTGTTACAATGAGACGTTACAGAAAATTGTGAACAGGTTTTTTTTTTTTTTTCTGTGACTAGTGGAGGATAGGTCCCCCCCAAAAAAATCGGTAAATGGGTGAATTGGCCATGGGTGGTTTTAATTTGGGGGTGTTTCAATACAGATTGAAACAAAGATACTGCCATGAAAATGTGACTGAGTGTGCTTTGTGGGCTGTCATAGAGATAGGCCGATATGTTTTTTTTTCAAGGCAGATACCAATTGTTAGTAGTCAAGGAGACCGATAAACGTTATTTCAAGCCGATATTCATTTGCAGTAAAAGAAAGAATATTAGCGTAAAAAAAAACAACGTAATTATTTTAATTTTAAACATACAAAGAATTGACAGCTTTGTTTAAAAATTCTAACAAAAATTGCAGGGAGCTTCCAGGGTCATCAGCATGTGTTAAGCTAAATTAAAAACTAAGCAAGTACATAGTTCCCTAAAGTTTTCTACTGTACATAAAGTTTACCAAAATATCTATCAACATAATTTCTTAATTTAATTTAATTTTTTAATTAAAAAAAATAAAAAGCGCATGAGTTCAGTGTCAGCATCATTTTTGTCACTGAGCGAAAAATGCATGCTTATTTTGGGTTTTCATCAGGGTTCGTAATAGGTTTCAAAAGCTCTTCGCAGACAGTAAAAAAACGTCTCAATATGTTTGAAATGACTTTGCGACAAGTAAAACTTCTGATGAAAACCCTAAATTTCAGTAGGTTCGGAAGTATTAACCGTTCAGGTAACGATAATCGGCCTATTCCTAGTCATCACAAATCAATATGGCTCCCTTGTATACTGCCAGACCTCATTCTGTCTGAATCAAGGCGGCCCTCCTCGTTCCTCCTGTCAAGACTCAACAACAACAACAACAACAACACAACAGCTGTCGATGTCATTGTTTTCCAATGTGGAATGATCAAACCACCCTCCAGTGTGCACACAGTCATGTCCAGGAAACAGGAGGGTCGCGCCACGCCACAGGAACGCCCTTTAAGCAGGGAGAACAATCCACAACTCACAGATAGAGTGAGTACAGTGAGACCAAACACACCATGATGACATTAAGTGACTCAGAGAGACCACTTAAAGTACACTGGCACTCGATTTGAAGAAAAGCCGCAAGACTGGCCAACTATGATGGGATTATGGGGAAATAAATGCAGAATTTGAGTGGACACACACAGGGCGTCTCTCTGCTGTTTAATAAACAGAGCTTTATGAGCTCCAGCTCGTCTAATGACAAGACATCCATGCAATTCAGTGCCCTGTCACACACACACACACAAGCAGACTCGCATTTGAAACCCTCCTATTACTCTTACCAGCCATTCAGCTCCAGCTCCAGCAGGGACTGGGTCTTCTCGGAGTTACACTGCAAACACCACATGCTGGCTGGCCACCACTAACAAGACACACCGCCGAACATCAGCGGTCCCTGCCGTCTCGACTCCCCTTATTGATGCTTAGACGCGTTTTCTAATGGACAAACTCATCTCCAAAGTGCCATCTGCCATTGTTGGTTGCGTCGCCACGCGCTGTGCAGTCAGAGCCATCACTTGGTCTGGCAAAAAATGCTCCCAGTGGAAGGTAGGTGGACATGGTCCGTGCTAAGTGGAGCTTTTTGGGTTGGCTCTTTCGTCCTCTGTGTTCTAGTTGTGCCGGGCTGCAAAGAGTGTGCAGGGGGGCGGAGGCTTGGACACCGGGGAGTGTGGGTTTTTGCCAGACCCTGAGCGCTATGGAAGAGGGCGGGCTGTGACGAGGGGGGAAAATGGGAGGAGGGATAGCGTAGTTGGGTAGAAACAGAGAGAAGGGGATGGGAAAAAAAAAACTTGTGAAAAGCTCATCCTGAAGGGAAGGGACACAAAAATGACCCCGAGGCAGAGGATGTAAGAAAATCACATTTTTCCGGAGTGTTATCAGCTAATCGAAAACTTAAAAAAGGAAAACAGATCCGAGTTGGAGGAGGGACAGTTATTTCGGAACAAATGAGTGCAGTATATAAACAGGAAAGGAATATTACGAAGAGATGTTGCGACAAATGTTCCGTTAGCTGATCTTTTAGTGAGTCGTGATTGAAGAGTGCGCTTCTATTAATAGAGCCTCTCAAGGCTGTGGAGTGACGTGAACTAAGAAAAGAACTAGAGTGAATTCAGTGTCTTTCATCTGTAAAATAATGAATAAATAACAGGTTAGTGCATCAACAACATGTCTTTTTCTTTTAACAATTTCACAGAGGATATTACCCGGCAGAAAACCACGGCTAGCATCTCTAAAAAGATCCCGGTAACTTCCATCCACCTTCACGCTTGCAGTTGACCCTTCAACACAGTCTGTTTTGGAGACAGACTTGAAGACTAATCACCCCTCTGAGAGAGGGGGGATGGGGTCAACTGCCCTCCGTTAAAGGTATTTTCTGTCTAATGACAACAGACACAGGAAACTGGAAGGAGAAGTTTTTCGGAACAGTCCATATTGAAAGATCCCTTTAATTAGAGGCAGACATGGCAGGTTAGTCAAAGGAGTCACAATGACAAATGATGATGATGTGGACGACAGATCTATTTTGGTTTAGGATCTTGGCCCTGGTCACTAGTGCCTACAGCTGCTAATGCTAAACCCCCGAAGAGTCAACTTACAGATCTCACTTATCATGCAATCATTCCACTCGCACAACAAAAATCTCTTTCCTCCTGAGTTACGGTAAACAAAACAGATCATTAGGGGGGTGGGGGGATCTATTTAAAGATGACGCTTTAGTATAAGGAGTTATTAAATAACGATTTCCAAATATGTGTGTGATGATAGCGGTCTCGGTGCAGGCGTTGTAATTCTAAAAGTCCACTGGGATCAGAGAAGAAGCAACGTTGATTTGTTTGGGAAGGAGATAAGAACTATCAGAGCCTCATTTTGACATTTATAAGCCCTGAGCCTATTATAAACGTTTCAGCAAGGCACACAAGGGTCGGATTAGAAAAATTCTATGTAGAGAGATCAGCTAAAATGATCCAATTTGAAACATCCAAGGTAAAACTGGTATTATATTGTTAACGACAACTCTAGGACGCAATCCAGTGGAATTCTCTGGCTGCCTCTGCATCTCCTCTTGTGTTACGATCCCGTCTAGTCATCCTGTCTGGTGAAGGCCCCTCTCCATCTACTGGGTTCAGCCCTCATGCTTCTCCGCCGTGGAATGATGTCATTGAAAATTCCAAGCAGGGGCCCTCTCACTGCTCATAAAACACCATTTCTTCAACTCATCACATATGGTCGCCCTACTTTTCTACTCCTACTCCATCACATACTCTACGAGCTCTCAAGTCCTTGTTTCTTTTCTGCGTTAGATGCATTACACATCGCACAAGGTCACAGAGGCATATGGAGGTCAGCTATACACAACACAGACGTCGCACTATCAAGAGAAATAAAAAACAAAACAAAGACTTTCCCATGCATTGCAAAGAATGACAAGGCAAAGTAGGCGAAAAGATAGCCAGCAAATAAAATGGCAGCGGAAACAGATAGCTTCCTGGAAACTCGGGTCACAAGATTTCGGTATGTCGCCCACAGTCTACGTGACATCATACACCGCTTAAAATCATCTGCAGTTTCATCAGAGACTGAGACCTGTGCTAAGAAACGAAAAATAAAAGGGAAACTCAGCCCTTGCCTGGTCTGGAAACAATTAGAACGGCCTGATGTCATACTTTGATATAAAAGCATATGCAGACAACTTTGTGGAGAAGGGGGAAAAAAGAGCCTTCTTTTCCTTGGGAACAAATCATTTCTTTGCGCAAAAATCTTCTCCTAGAAAATATGAATTATAAATAGTGCTGAAAAGAAGTAACTAAGGGATGGTTAGCATGTAGCATGCTTAGCATGTTTTGTCAGAAAATCTTATGCTGATGAGCTGTCTGTGGGATTCTAAGGGACTGATTTAAGATCATCGATAGATTAACACTGATCAAGTACAATGCATCAACTGTTTAGACTTTTTTCTAGAGCTGGGCGATAGGGCATTTTCAGTCATTCAGGACGATTACGATTTTATCCGATTTTAATCTAATAAACTCAACAAACATTTATTTAAAGATTAAAGATGTATTAAAAAATTATTCCTGTACAAAATGTTCATACAACAATAATGTATACTGGTTCTAAATCAGTTTGAACGTAAACTTAACATTCATACTTCGCGCTTAAATGCTTGGTAGCTATTGTAAACATGTCTTGTAAAGCACCCATCCAGCATTCTGCCACTTGTGCAAAATTACAACTCACAAAAACATTTGGAGGTAACAGAGCGTAAGAACAGCTTTTAATAATCCAGAAGAGAAAACCCGATTTCAAGATTTTGCAAACTTTCAACAATTCCATTTTTAAAATGTATCGAATTCTTTTTGATTAATTGGCCAGCCCTGTGTTGTGTTCATTGTTTTTAGCCATATTCCACTTACTTTACACAAGTATCATTTCAGTCACTCTTGACTTCATGCATGTTCATTCAGAGATTGAATGGGTTTGTTCTGGTTTCCTCTCACATTCCAAACACATATGTCAGTCAGGTGGGGTGAAGATGTGGAAGCATTTCAAGGACATGTATTTGGACATCCAGTCATCTGTCCTGTCTGAACCTTCTAGGGCGTACGCAAAAAGAACAGTTTCAACATTACAATCCAACCACGTTTGTGTTCTACTTGCAATCCCGTAAAATTTGTTTTATGGAACTCTGGCAAGGCTGTACCCTTGATTACATGCATATGTTATCCGTCTCACTCTATAAAAGACATATGGAGGTCATGTTTGGTGTACTGTTACCGTTATTAGGAGCTGGCACTGTTTGTCCTTTTGCAACAATTCCCTCTCAGTTTGCTTGCTGGCCAGCGAGCAAATTGCTCTGAAGCTTATTACGCAAAGCCCAGCCCCGACACGCAAATACACTACAGCACAGTTGTCTGATCTAAAAATACACCCATGTGAGGTGACCCAATGTGGTAAACACTCTGTGAGCGAGATTAAACAATGCATTCACAGAAATAAACTGCTGATGTTAAACTCACGTCTGCAATTACATGAAATCAGCATGTTACTGTGTTGTTTCTACAGTAACAATGCAAGTATTTCTTGTGGTTTTCAGTCAGAGCAGCCATGTCTGTAAATGTGATAAACACCGCAGCGGGTATAAATAACTGAGGTGGTTATAAGAGCCAGGCGCTGCCACTGTGGGCTGACAAAACAGACCATGGGAAGCAGTCATAGGGGGCCTTCAGGAGTGACAGCGCCGCTCGTTGGTCAGAAAATGATACTACAAGCTACTACGAAGACATACAATAGGTCCCGGCAGATTATGTCATTCGGGACCACTGAGGTCAGGCATGTTTATAATAGCTGCAGGCGGAGAGGGTGGCTGGGTTATTCAAAGGAGCCAGGATGTGAAACAACAAGCTTTTTTTTCCTTCTTTTTTTTTTCAGGAAAGAAGATGGGATTGGGATATGTGTGGGTCTGGATGCATCCATTTTAGGCCAGTCAGAGAATCCCACCTGTCTCATTCTGTTTACAGAAAACCTTCTGTATAGAATATGTGGCACAGTCAAGACCACTTTACTGGGAAAAGAAAAAGGCAAAGCCATCTGGAGCAAATTTATTTGGCAGTACGGCTATTCTGGGAGTTTACTTCTCCTCAGTCAACATGCGGATTCTTATGCAAGCTGAGGAGTGCAGCATTAGCAAAATAAGCAGGAATCAATGATAGCATACTTGATATTGTTTAACAAAGTCAAGAAAAACATAGAGCTAATGTGTTTGTAATAAAGTGTGCACATAGAGTGGGCAGCAGTTTCAATGAGATGCCCTCAATGATATCTGCCAATGAGGATAACTAGGGATCAGCTGATCCTATTGAGTATGTGTAGTGGGGAAAGTGGGTCATCGGCCCATGAAAGAATCAGCCGATTAAGCAGCAAGTGCAAGCTGAAAGTGCAGGGCCTTAATGTGGCGGCAATCCCGGAACCATTACACATTTGCCCCCCCTCCCCAAAACTATTACGAAACATTCGTTTGTATTTTGTGCATTTGTGGAAACAAAGAGTTGGTCAAGCAAATAGCACATGGCAGTAAGACTTTTGCATCCAGAAGTGTAACCCATTGCACACTTGAACCAATAGGGGGAAGCACTACTCTTATTTGTACTAGTTTCCTCCATTTCAGTTACAACGCTGGGCTGTGGCCACGAGCTCAGAAAGGGAGACACACACAGCATATTTCATTTTTATGGGGCATCAATTGCTCAGTCTTTCATTTTCATTTCATCATTTCTTTCATTTGGAAGGTTTCGGGTTCAACTGTAGACAAAAACATGCAAATAAGACAGATTGCTGAGGAGCCAGTTCCTTTCCAGAGCACTGCTGAACCAGCAGATGAAATACAATCATTAACAAATACAGCAACCGAGTCAGCACAAAAGGATAGCAATATGCACTGTGTAGAAAATATTAAAATATCAGAATGAATTCTTCCCCGTTGTTCTAAAGCCATGTGATGGCTTCAAAACAACAACAAAAAAAGACATCATCTGCTCCCCAAAACTAATTGGACCGTGGTGGCTAATCAACAATCACCTCTACTAGACTGATTTCCGTCAGCAGAATCCCAGTCAGAAATCCACATACTGTACTGCATCTACAATGTGTTGCTGTAGAAATGATATTTTCCTTTTGTGTGAGAGTGTGTAACCGCTCGGCACTGCAATCAATTCAGTCACGACTTAAGTGACATCAATGAGCTGGGTACATTGACTGGAAGGCTTACAAGGAGAATAATTGCTGTTCCAATCAAATTGCATTCGCTAGCTTCTGCACCGGCAATCAGATAAACAGCAGATGATGTGAAATGTGTTGTTGCTACTCATTCAGTGCAAATCCCTCACAAGATTTCATTAACAGCCAAGTATGAATTAGCCTGGAGAGCTGACTGCAGCACAAACGCAAGACGCGCACGTGATACTGACATGGAACATTATAAACGAAACGTCGTCCAATGACGAATTTGTCACGAAGCCGAGGCATACCCATGTAGAGCAAGAAAAAAAAAAATGCTGCAGAGACATTGCACTACAGTATCGCTGCTATCAACTTTTCCTTCAGTATTGCTTCTTTTCCTGGCAAACCCAAGCAGTGCTTTCGTGGCATTTGAAGCCCACAAGGGAAACACTAATTCTATTGAGCCCACAAGAGAACCTCCTGGCTCGGTTGGCCACACTGGCAGAACTCATTGTTTGTGTTGGCACAGCAAATAAAGGCAGGTTTTCTCACAACTGCACCATCACATCTCTCTAGTTCTTCATCAGGTCGAACACGTGCACCGAGGGAGAAAATAAAATAAATATGTCAGATTTATTATCTGGTCACAATGCACAAATGGCAGTCATCAGTCTTGGCCCGTCGCCGTGTGATACTAGCGCCATAAAGAAAACTTGCTTCCAGTTTCTGCTCCTCGAAAAAAGGAACGCACGCCGTGAATTCAATACTAATGACCTCATTAAGCTGACATCAATGAAATCAGTCAGTATAAAATATCAGCTCTAATCTGGAGGGCTTCAACGCAAATTGCAAAGGTAAATCAAAGTTGTAAATTGTCAGTGTGATTGCCACCAAATCTCATATTGAAGGACCTTTTAAGAATTCATTGTTCTTTTAAATAAAGGAAAACTATGTGGCAGTTAGACAAGTGATTACTTGCGAATAAAGAATGGTCACCCCCACTAGCACCATTGATGCTGCTGTAGCAAACGTTTTCTCACAACTGGACAACATTTCACCACTAAAAAAAGAGGTCAGGAGGACAGAAATGGAAGTTTGATCAGTAATGTGCAGATCCCAGTAAGGGATCCCTGGATCCCCAAAAAATGAGAAACCAAACTACTGTAGCATATCGTCACTGCTATGTGAAAAACACGTTTGTCCATTTTTGTCTTTTTTTAAATATATATTTTTAAAGTTTTTGGGTAAGTCTGTATTCAGTTTCATCCCAAAAACATAAAAAATTAAAAATAAAAAAGACAAAAATGGACCTGCTTTTCACATCACAGCGACAATTTGGATAGTTCCTTTAGAATTGTACAAAAGTGTTTACATAAAACTGTCCTATTAAATCAAGAATATATATTTTTTCCAAAATGTAAAAAAAAAGAAAAGAGCTAAATAATTTTGATTAATATTTGCAAAAAAAAAAAAATTCTTGTGACATTTCCAGCCATTACTACTCATCCAAACTATTGTGTCTGTCCACAACATCAGAAACTCAATTTTATTATGAGATGCATTAAGACAACCACAATTTACTGTATTTACCCAAACTGGACATCTAGTATATTTTACCGTATATGTATGCACACAAAATGTTTAACATGGACTGTAGTGTAACATGCACAACACAAATAAAATGTACCGTAACCTTTGGGTTCCCTGGTCGGTTACAATTATTGGTCTGCAATTTCATTTTCTGAAGTGTCAAGATTTATTTTTCACATCGAACCACATCGCTGGCAAAAAAACCCCCCCGAAGATCAGTTTCCGTTTACTGTAAACCGCTGCAATAGGACTTCATCAGCTGCATTTAAATATTCATTGAAAGTCGTGGTTGACGGCACCTTTACAATGGAGGCTAAATTAATGAGGAAATTATTTATGATTTGCAGCTCTCCTGTTTATGGGCTCACAAAATGGATGGTTGGGAGATTGATTGATTTATTAGAAATGTGTGGATCCCAAGGTGCCATTATCTGTACATCCAAAGTGAATGGGGCAGAATTTCGAAATGCCAAAAAGACGAGGAGAAGAAAAGACATTCATGTCAGGACTCCTTTTATTTCTTGGAGAGCAAAATCAGAACGATAACGCACTAATCCCACTTCACCTTTTTGAACAGGAAACAAAGCAGGAAGAGGAGGAACTCCTCCTTTTGTGCAGGTCACGAGCAGAGTGCTGAGAAATGGATTCAGACACACATTCCAGCCAAACGAGAGATCCTGAGTGTGCAAGTTCCATTCATTCCACATTTCCACAAGACCAGGCTGGTGCAAGTCAGCAACTCTTATGTTTCAACATATGGAAAGAGGAAGGATGTGAGGCTGGGGATTTACAGAATCGTGGAGGACTCATTTTCGGAATATAAAACCTGTTGATGAGGGTCGTTGTTTGTTATCTTATTAGTCGCTTCGGACAGCAGCGAGTGTTCACATGAAAACAAGCACTCAAGAACAAACGGTTCGATTCAATCAATTCATCAAATCAACCTCTGTGAAAGTCATTCAATTCACATGAAACCAAAGCTGATTTGGATGTTTTAAGCAGACAGTACTGACCTGCGTCTCTCTTGGGGTAAGCTAACAATTCACATCGTAGATGAGCTACATGGATTGGAACGGGCCAAATGTTCTTATTAAAGGGCAATGGGCTTCAAATGTAGTGCAACGCTTGCTTGCTCCAACAAAGCTTTCTGTATTATTGACTGCAAGTTTAGCCCGGGCCTCGGCTGTGCCATCGATCTGCAGACCCTTCACTTACTTATTAGCGCGTCCGTCCTCTCTCAGCCCACAGGATAGTTCCTCAGGGAATGTGCTTATTGTATTTGAACTGTATTTTAAGATCAATTTCAACAAAGATTAACAACATATTAGCGGTGCAAAAAATTAATTGGCTATTCTCCGATTCCCAATATTAAATAAGGATCAGATGCGGACATTTCTGACTGGAGGTTTCTCCCGCCTTCACAAAACGGGGCAAGCTTGCGGGTGCAGAACATCGGCCTTATTCTGTCATTGTATTCAAGCATCCTAAACACATCAGCTGTCAATCAAAATGTTGTATGGAGTATCTTTCACACCCTAGTGGCCATCTATGACAGACGCAAAGCTCTTCCTTCCCCCAATTTCTGAACTGACAGCTTGAATTCACACTTTTTTGTCAATACTTTTATTAGTACTATTTTTAAGTAGCTTTTCAGGAATGTACAACAAACTTTTTTTCCAGTAATGTGTGCTGCTAAATCTTAACTCATTCACTGCCATTGACAGCTATAGACGTCAACAATTCATTTGAACTATTTCTATTAGTTTAGTTTTTTCAATTTTTGTTAACAAGAGTATGAAAAGCTAGATATAAAATTTGTGATTAATTGTGAGTTAACTAGTGAAGTCATGCGAATAATTAGGATTATAAATTTTAATTGCCTGATGCCCCTAATTTTTTTAATAATCTTCTTTAAAAAAAAAAACAACATTTTTTATTTTTATTATTATTTTTTAAAGAAAATATTATTAAAAATTAGGGGCATCAGACGAGTACTACTTTCAATTGTAATTTATTGCATGACTACACTAGTTAACTCACGATTAATCACACATTTTATATCTGTTCTAATACAAAATAAAAAAAACACTAGGTTCTCATACTCTTGTTAACAAAAGTGAGAAAAAATGTTAAACTAATAGAAATACTTAAAATGAATTTTGCCGTCAATGGCAGTGAATGAGTTAATGGCTAAAAATGTCAATGTCAATAAATATGTTGAGTTCGAAAATTCACACTCGTGTCCTACTAAAGAGTTACTGAAAGCAATTCAAGACACGGTTGTACCACATCTTTCCCTATGAGGTGGATTGTCTTACTAGAACTTTTGAACCATTAAAATCGACCAGTACTCATACTGCAAATGTTGCATCAGCCAGCTCACAGGGAACATAGCGAGTCAGCAAACCATTTACATCTTCCTGACAGGATGAGCTATTTGTCCTTGCAGAATGTGCTCACGAGATCGTACGTGAGCACTCAGAGGTTCATCCTTGAATTGAACCACTGAACCAATTCAGTAATTATTTCATGGAGTTGCTGTAAGTAATGTCCCAAGACTTATATTTGTTGTAACCCCCACATAATCCCACGTTGTAATCGGCAAACGAAATCCGAGTTGAAAGTAATGTCAACCCAGAACGGAGATGAGCCAAAGGGGAGGGCACGCATACAGGCAGTCAGTCTCACGCTTTTGACATCAAATTGGCTCTAATGACTGCCTCGCTGGACCCTCCATTCAGTTAACAAGTCTAATGAGAGCAGGTCCAGTTGGCCCAAGATTTCCCTAAACAATTGGCACAAAACAGCTCTGTGGTCATCATAGGTCATGCTACGCTTTTCACTGTAAAATCAGCAGGAATGTGCTGGGCAAAAATATCTGTTAGTAAAAGCTCGGTGATCATTTGTCACTTACTGTTACATGCTATTAGTCCTAAAGTCTACTCAAGTGTGAAAACTGTTTTATTTGTACATAAACACGTATTTTCTCTTTGTATCTGATTTTGTATTATTTCAGACCTTTCATTTACATCCTATGTGATGTCATATGAATGGCGCAGTGTATTTGGTTGTACAGCAAGGACTGAATGAGGCACACAAAGCTACATTATACTTGTTTAGCAACCTTGTTCAGTGTAAAAACATACATAGGTACAGTATTTATTCAAATATGTTTTTGGCTTGTTGCAAAATGTTATTATACAGGAAAGTCAAATGGAAAAATATGCACACTGTATTTCACCATACTAACTTCACCATAAGGTGAAGAGAGAAAAGAACTTGCCGATTATGCATGCACAGTAGTCATGCTTCAGATCCCCTCCTGCAAAGAACACACGCACACACGGACGCACGCACATGCAACCTACCTCCACTCAGCCGTCTCCTGGTTGAACCAGACGGTGTGCAACCTGATCACGGCCGTGACGACAAATTGCCACCAGTCCGAGACTAGACCAAGGTGACCGTGGTTACAGGAGAACTACACACACAAAGACACACACGCACTGTGCACCACCAGCACAGCAAGCAGCAGTGTTTGACTGCTTTGTACTGCACTAATCAGCGCATTCTCCTAAACGTCAATGAAAAGAGGAGAACCCCTTATACAGAGCCCTCTCTCTTCATTGGGGCTGAGCTGTGTCTCTCCGAGCTTCATTTCCATTCTTTGAAGTCTTCCTGCTCATTTATTCAGCTGCTGCCTTGATTTATGTGCTTCAGTGTTGGACACATCCACACAGAGCTTGCATGCAGCAGCAGCTCTGCAAGGTCAACATGATGTGTGTGTGCGCGTGTTATTTTTCCATGCTCTTCAGGACACATGGTGCCAAGGGGGAGAAATCAGAGCTCTCAACCAGAACCCATCCAAAGACGGAAAACAACACTAAATGCGGTCAGATAGCATCAAGGCTTTAGAACGCCAACAAAATAATGTGGCATTTCGTACTAAAGCTTTACTTTTATTGACCGGTTCAGACCAGTTGGGTCCGGTCAGCCGCGCTCAAAGAAATGGGTCTGACTTTGATGGTAAACAAGAGCAACCTTTTCTGTGAGTGAGCACAAATAAACATTAAAAAAAAAAAGAAAAAAAAAAAGGTCACACTCATGTGTAATGGTCTCATATCAGAATCATTATGCAAGCCTTAAATTTCTAAAATGGCTCTGAGAAAGCTGCATGACTTCCTAAGCAACCTGCCCCAATTTGTCTTTCCTCATAGTCGTGTTCATTTATGTGGCTGTTTAATTTCTTAGCTCTCTGCCCTTGACTTCCTCACGGTGTAAGCCTTGAAATCGATTGACCGGGTGGGTGGCCATTAGCAGTTAAGATAAGTTTGACGACTAACTTTCAAATCTCTTTTACAAGAAAGGCAGATTGTTCCCGCTGTGGGAAGGACATTAACATCGGACGTCAACCAAAAGGGAGGCTCAGGAGATTCACACACCTTGAGGCTGTTCTCTGCACTCAATCCACCAACAGATGGTGCTGGTGTACAGTCAATGCAGCACTCTACGGCTATAGGCGTTAAGACCAAAAATTATTTTTCAAGTGGGGTGTGCAAGGCAGAGAAGCAGTAGGGAGGTTATTATTTAAAGACATCAAGGAATACAGGACCAGTGTAAAAATCCCTGACACCCGCCGTGTGAATGACGGATTCATCCTCTAATTGTGGCTTACGGAGAAAAAAAAACAGGCGACATTACATGACTGAACCTTGGTGAATGATATCACTACCAATAACAAAATCAATTCCAGATGGAGGCCAGCTGAGCGATGCAGGCAATAGGTGTGTCTCTATATTGAAAGTGGGATTCATCACAATTACATGCACGTGTACAGACCTTAGAGGCCAGTTGTCAAGGCAACAGCTAAGGCTAGTCAAAAAGAGGCAAAAAAGAATAAATCAAAGCATAAGAAGATATGCATGCACAGGTACAGATGCAGGCAATCACATACGCCCGCAAGCTGCAATTAGCAGGATCAGGATAAACATTTAAGTTTAATGACTGTTCACCAGCCACCTCCATGCGGTGCTTTCAAGTGACAAATGCCACTTTTCCCTTCTCTTTTCTTTACAAACCCAATTTAACTTCCATATC
The DNA here is from genome assembly GCF_051991255.1 of Vanacampus margaritifer. Taxonomy (NCBI): domain Eukaryota; kingdom Metazoa; phylum Chordata; class Actinopteri; order Syngnathiformes; family Syngnathidae; genus Vanacampus; species Vanacampus margaritifer. The sequence continues at coordinate 31,087,854 of NC_135432.1, read as the reverse complement.
ATCACACAGAATGCTTCTTGTTACTACGCAGCTGATCACAATACTTGCATGACGCCAGAGGTGGGCATTCTGTCAGTAACTGACGGACGCCTGTTTTGCTGATGACTGACGGAAACCATGCCGCCACATGGCTCTCGTTTTTGTTCACAGGGGTTGCTTGGAGAGGACTGCATTGAGCATATATGTGGGAAAGTGTGTGCTCCTGTTTTCAATAGGATCTCTGCAGAGAGAGCTACCGATGTGTAATGAGACGGATTAGTAAAGATGATGTCACTTTGCCATGACAAAACCATTCTACAATCTTATGAGTGTAATATTTATTTTTTTGCATATGATAATGGATGGATGGATGAACCTTTATGGTCGTGGTTTTCTGTTAAATGAAGATTGTGGGTGAGAGAGAGTGTGTCTGTGTGTGTGTGACAGAGAGAGAGAGAGAGAGAGAGAGTGTGTGAGAGAGTAAGTGTGTGTGTCTGTGTGTGTGCGTGCGTGCGTGCGTGTGAGAGAGCGAGTGAGAGAGAGTTATGTCATGTGATGAACTTTATCTGCTGGGTTCCAAGGCACACATTGTATGTTAATTTTGTTTATTCATTTAATGTTTAAGTCAAAGAGAGGATAATAAATATTGATTGTAAATACTTTTAGTTTTGACGGTACAATGGGAGCACATTTAAAATAATGATGAAAGGCTGACAATTATATTTAGGTTCGGCTTGAAATAATGACGGACGGATAATGACAGCTAAAGAGAGAGAGAAAGAGAAATTGGAAAAAGTGCATCTGAGTGTAAATTAATCATTCAATCCAGGATGTAAGGTGGTGCGTTGTGGAAACAAGACCACAGGGGGCAGCAATGCACACAAGCGGTGCAGTGCAGCAGCATGAGCTCATCACTCTTCTCTTCTCCCACTCCTCCCTCTGTAATCCCCCCACCACCATCTCACTAACCCCCTTATGCCTCCCCTCCCTTTGCTCACCATTACATAAGTTAATGCAGCACACACCCTCATTATTCTGCAGGCAGACGCTGTGAGGAGATGCAAGGGAATGCAGGAAGCCATCAAAAGTCAAATGTGAGCTCAAAAAAGAGCATCTGGCTTGAGATTGTCACTGTGGTTTTAGTCACACGCTGACCTTTGACCGCTCCAAAGCAACAACAACAAAAACAGAGCACGTTTGGAAATCTTAGAGATATGACAACAATTGCTATGTGAAACACCGTAACATGGCTAAGTGGGTCCTCGCCTAGACTGAAGCTAGGACCCCCATTGGTGGTGTGCATGTTCTTCCCCACCATAATCAAAAACAACATAAAAAAGTAAATGTCTCCAGGGGGCATCATTCTTGAGCATTAGAGTAAGCAAACCGCCATCCTCAGATGATTTGCATTTCAAACAGTGTTCAACCTAACGAGAGCGGTGTCGATACTGCAGTAGGGCATGTGAAGAAAGGAAACCTTCAGCAGGAGGAGACCAACTGTTGGTTCACAAGCTGGACAAACATGGTCATTAGCACTCAGTAGCAACAACAACAACAGAAAGATAAGAAATGAAAACGATTGAAGTGGCATACACTTTGCATACAGACAACGAGCTAGGGCCTATCATTATTAATCATTTCTACACATTGACATTGCCTAAAAAAATAACATGCAAACAAAAAAAACATTTATGTAGTCCAACTGGAGAAGGAAGCCAGAGGATTTTCAGTGTAGACGTATTTTCCAACAGATAAGCATATGCATGAGTGCAAAGTATAAAAGTAACAAAAGCTCCTCTCAAGATACCAACAGTGGTTTTCTAACCACTGTGGTTTCCTCAGCACATAAATACTATCATTAGACGGAATCATTATTATAAATTTGAATCCACACCATTTCCACAAGCGCAACGCAAACTCAAGAACCGCCATTCCGGCCGCTTCACATCAGAATCACGCTGACATTTCTGACCAGGATACGGCTTCCACCCGAGACATATCGAATCTTTTCCACCCTGGAGAGTATTTTTCACTCACCACAGTGGAACTGCAGGCTCGCTTTGGCAGATCACTGCATTTCCATTACAAGTAGTTCCTCTTCTTTCTGCCTTCCCAAAATGAGTCAGAGCAACAAAGCAGAAGATCAACAAACTCGCCGCCTGCTCTCATTGATCAACTACTCCCCAGTATTAATGTCCCCGGAGGTCCGTCTTGTAAGCCATTTACCGATGAAGCAGTGCCGACAGGTCAGTTTAGCATTCTGGGCCCTTCACAAGAGACTTTACTTAACGGGCCACTATTCTCCGCTGTCCTCTGATACGTTTGCTGTGGGATAAGGTAGCACCCGTGTCGCCGGCTCTAGATCCACACAATAAATAAGTAATGCACTTTGACATACTAGAATAAGACGCATATCAGATGAAACCCGGTTTCTATGGAGTCCTCTCCGGGTCGAAAGTAACACTGGCTTATTTTTGGCAAGTAATCTTAAACACTGTCACTGTACTACATTCACTCCTGTTAACCAAAAGCCTTGCCAAAAATGGAAGTTGAAAGAAGACCACAATGCTGTTCATGACTCAACTCTTGAATGCGGAAATTTACAGAGGAACAAATTGTATTAGGACTTCATGTGGAAACCAAAAGGCATGCTCTCTATAGTGTCATTAAAAAGCACAACGCTACCGACAATCATGTGGGATGACAGAAGCGTCTGTGATTGGTGGAAACGTAAACATGAGTTTGTCATCCCGCACTAAAACAAAGGCACACAAAATAGCCAATGCAGATACAAAACAAATATGAATGTGAAATCCACGTAGCTTTACACGATACAGGTATGTTTAGGTATGATTGTTATTTCATATTTAATAGTTTAAATTAGCCCAAAAAAAGATTATTCTGTTATTAAGGCTTCATGATCGCAAAAACATTATCTGTCACCACTTTGAACCACCCCAACCTTATATGGTCAATTAAGAACATTGAACTCTAGCCCATGGTACAGTGTACTATTTATTGGTGCTGGATTATTGCTCAACACTGAAAAACTGTTTCCCTGAATTAAATTTTCCCTTTAATATGGGATAAGCAAAAACAATAGGGTCAAAAGCAGATTAGCCCAAACAACTAAAGACGAGCATGTTACAATTCCCTGCAGACTCCTTTATAAGTCGAAATTTGAATCTACCAGGAAAATAAAACATTGTACTTTAATATGTGACAGTAAATAAATTGGACACATATTTTGGAATTAATTCTATATACATGGATTAAGGGATATTTTCTAGATATTTGAATACTGGAGAACATTAATGCTACACAATGGGAAGCAAAATTGAAGGTAGGATTCTTTGATTCTTTGATTAGGTAAACTGTCTAAAAAGATCAAGAACATCTAACCTCAAGCTTTTCTGTATGTCTTTACAAGACGTGATAATATATTTCCGCATCGTGTTATTTGATCCGTCGCTTCAGAAATATCTGTCCAGACTATTGTGGTCAGTCACAAATCAAGCATCATTTATGACGCAGACCGTCCACATGCAGCGGATGGTCTCCTACCTTATAGTTCGGCTGGAAATGCAGTACTTCCACATGGCATTCCACACGGTAGTGACATCACTGGCGACCTCAGACATGCCCCAAAAAAATGTGCATGGCCCAGCGTTTCGAAAAACCGTCTACTTGAGAATTGACCAGAGGAAATATCGGCGTTCACTCCCTTGCACCGCAAATTGCAGCCCTTAACCTTCACTTTCCATGCAAAATCCCGCAGAGAGATTCATTCCATCCCTGCTTAAAGTCTCCAAGCTGCAGCCTCACTTCAAGTCGCTGCCCTTAGCAGCTGATGCCGGATGACCAAGTAAGGCAAAGGCCCAGTATGTATAGCAAATTATTCCACTTCTGAACAAAAGGTCTCCACCCACCCACAACTTTTACTGCTCTCTGAAACTCAGCTTGGTTTTTGTTCCGTCTAAGCATGTGCAGAGCAACTTCTCCTCTTGCGCTGCTCAAACCCCTGACAGTGATGGGCAGGGTCTGTGCTGTTTGAAGAAACAGAGCGATCCAGATATGGCCCCATAGGTGGGCTGGAGTCCAACAATCACACAGCTCGCAATGGGAAGGCCACACTCGGGGGAGGGTGAAGGCCAGTTCAGCAGCTGGGAGAGGCTGATTTTATTAATAATGCTTATTTTATGAAAACAACACAGGCTTGGGCAGAATATGACGACATGCAGATCAGGTTTGAGAGATGTAATGAGTTACACCCCCATGATCAGAATATTCCAATGAATCTGTGCACTCAAGATGTTTTTGGAGCACGTAGAAAAAAATAGCACTGAATCACAGACACGTCAGCCCTATGCAGCTGTGAATAGACTTCTTCAGGCGCATCTGTCCGTTCATCCACATGTCCACAGGGAAATGGGCGGAGTGCACCCTGCCCTTGGCTGATGACCAACCAATCCCTTTGTATTACGTACTGGCTATCTTTAAAAAGACAGCTATAACCAGACCACTGAACTAATAATATATTTCCATGATGATGCTTACACGAGTTGCTCAAAGAATGCTCGATTCATAGTCTTGTAGACATGTGACACATTAAAGTGTGATTGTCGAGATATGCACCCATTGCATTTCTATATCATACGTTCTCTCAATGACACGACCACAACCTGAAAACGTCCTCAATCTGACAATCGACAATCTGAATGTAGTTTCCCCAGGCATCGTGCAAACTTAGAAAAGGCTTTTCCAGCCGGTATCTCGCGGCGTAGTTTGAGTAGCAGATTTTGAATCTAAAAGTTTCCAACTTGTCAAGGAAGCTGGAAACGTACTCAACGTAACACACCGCCTATGCTAAGTCTAACTTCAAAATAAAATGTTCCAAATAATACATTGATGGCAAGCAATGCAAACAGCCTTAGTAGACTTTTACTTTTACTACTGCATCGTGGCGTGATGGCTAACTCGACTCCTTTTTCGATGTCTCAGACTTCTTTATCGTAGTTGTTATTGACATTACATAGTTGTAACTAACACAGAAGAAGAAGTTAAGCAATCAGGTTGTAATAATAAGGTCAGGTCAAATTAAACTGTTAACTTCCCTTGGAATGGGGATTCAAATAAAACCTTGTTCTTGTGTTCAGGGCATGAAAACAATAGCGATTTAGCATTATGCTACATTGCTACCCCTTACACTTGTACACAAAAATGAAGGAGATGCACATATACATATACATCACATTCAAAATAACCACAGCGGAACTTGATTGGCGATTATTTTTGCAATTTTAGAATGTCACAAAGAAACAACTCCCATTCATATTAACTCATTCTTATTTTGAATCTAATGTATCGGATGAATTCCTCTTGTGATTTCCCCATCAGCTCAGAAGAAAATGTTTTTTTAATCATCTGGTTTTAGCCTGTCTGAACTTTCAACAACCTTAAACAACAACATAAAAAAAGGAAAAAAAGGAGAACATGTACAGATGCTCTGAAGCAAAAACTAATAAAATCAAAGTATTTATGTATTTGTCTGCACTAATCAGACACAGATCAGAATAATTGATGCCTGAATAAAATCAGTTATTAGTTAACTACCAGTATGACATAATGTGAGGGAAAAGATAAAACAGCTGACTAATAGCCATGTTTATATCTGCAGTTGCCAAAATGTAATTCTCCTTAATGTTGTTCCAATACCGTTTTTTTGCCCCCCGATTCCGATACCCAGCTTTGCAGTATCGTCCGATGCCTATACATACCGATACCGACGTTTTTTTTTCTCAACATGAAAAAGCTGTCCTGCCATTGGTTCAGAGCTTGGCAAGCAGTGAACATGTCACACATCAGTGAATGTCGTGCATGAGCAAGACACAAGATGCTGCATCCAAAATCCTCTAAGAACGTCAGAATGAATGGTATCGGCATGTTACTTCTTAGTACTCACCGATACCACTGTTTTAATGCAGTATCGGGGCCTCTGCCGATACCAGTCTCGGTATCGGAACAACACTAATTCTCTCTAAAGGAAATTGGTGCCAGAGGGCGAAAATACTGCATGCTGACCACTACAACACATGCTGCCAGCTCCCATATGAGAGGATGGATGGCCCCTGTGCTACCCATCCATTTTCTATATGCTTATCTTCATTAGGCTTGCTGGTGAGCTGGAGCTGACTTGGGCAAGAGCAGGACACTTCTAGACAATCGTTCAGACTCACATTCACACTTTAGGACAATTTAGAGCCTTAATTGACATGCAATAACATGCATATTTTTGATTGTGACCTTGCAAACTTCACAAATGGATGCAGGAGCCCTGATTCAAACCCACAACCATGGCACTTGGTGATAATCATTCATGTGCTCCTTGGCCTCAGTAGCAGTTCTACTAAAATCCAAAATTACTGCTTTTGAGCATGCTAAAGCTGAGGGAATACCCTCAGCCTTCATTCAAAGATGTTGCCTGCTAAATCTATGTTTATTATTAATGAGACTTGGTGAAAACTGCATTGATATGTGTGAACATATTATCATATAACGTGCTTCTTTCAAACGCTTTGATCCAAACATCAAACTGGCAAAAGAAAAACAAATACAAAACTGGTCATACCTCCGGTCCAAAGTACTTCCATTTAATATTGGCTCTTTTGTGTAACAAAATGAGGCAATGTGAGGAGACAAAGCTACTGGTTGGCACTGCATTAATTGTCTCAGCTGCATTTCAGTTTTTCAGCAGCTGGAGTTTGATTGTTAGGTAAAAGGAGCATCTGAGGCCTCTGTCATTAAAGGCTGTAAATGACATGAGGGTGTCTTTATGGTCCCAACGCAGCAGCAGGGGGATGGGCTGTGTCATTTATACAGCATGACAGGGAAATTGCGAAGCTTCTTGATAAACTTGGAACCTGCTCCACATCCACAGGCACAGAGCGCTGCGGTTAAAATAATCTGATATCCGGTAATCAAAGAACGAGACAAAATGTTTGAGGATGTTCCAGATGCTTCATGCGTCCCACTTTGATTTACAGTTTGAAGTGTCACCAAAAAGGACTTTCAAGCTAATCTGGGGACAGAACTGCCGTGTTGAGGTGAAAAGCGGAGGAATCATGAACCCTTTGAAAGATTTATAAATTGTGGATCCCCTGGCCAATGCATGATGTGAGCTGCTAAAACGGACTAGCTACTAATGAGGCATAGATTATGCAGGAGGTGAAAGGTGAACAGAGCACTTTCCCAGTGGGACTGAGATGAATAAATTTAGCCATCGCCTGCTTTTCACTAGACGCTAAACAGACATAAACAAGCTAGTACAAAGTCAATAAAACTGGAATTCTACATGATGATGGACAAGACTAAGATTTCTCTTAGAAACCAACAATACTTCAGCCAGCTCGCAATTTACCAAACTCGTCCACCTCCTACATTTTACAGCAGGTTTTCTCAAACCAGACAGACTTGAAGCATCTTCAAACGTTGTATGACTTCATGCCGGCAAGCATTGCTGTTGTGCCTTCAAACCTACCTTTTGTAAAAGTTGTTGTGGGGATTCAGGCACAGCACATGCCAGTAATCCAGACAAAACGCTTTAAACTTCCACATTGTGGGCTCAGACGATCAAGAAGCAGAGCAGTGGGGGAATCCAACAACATGAAAAGACAACACGACCTTGCTCATTTCTTGAGCCAATTCATTCATGGCGTGGAAATGGGATTCATCCTCCTCCTGGAGTGCAACCTCAGCTACTGGATGAAAGCCGGAGCCAGGAACAACCACGCCTCTCCTGGACCACAATCTGTCAACATGAGCCCAGAACAGCAGGCAGACTGGGAAGCGTTTGGACTTATTTGAACCAAAAATGCATGCTTGGGATCCAGGCCCCGAAAGCAGCCCAATATTAGCTGCGATGGCCGTGTTTAGCAGAAATCCAGGTCAGTCCGCATGTCCTCTGTCAGCCCAGGATCCTCTGAGACGTCATGGATCCAGCACAGGTACCGGAATGTGGAGTGCCCAGATGAGGAGGAAGAATCTTGCTGTTCCCTGTCCAGCTCAAACTTTCCACTCTTCTTTCTTGTCCAGCCAAATTCTCAAACCCTTCTCCTCGTTTCTCCTCATCCTCTCGCTCTTGCTCTCTATCCGTCTCCCTCGCAGTCACTGCCATCCGCACAGGACCTCCCCGAAATTTGCCGATTGCGGTTGCCGGGCAACACTAGCGTACTAGTGAAGCTTCAAAAGGAAGCAGAGCAGTAACGCATTTGATTGGCTGTCTTATCGGATGGGCGGGGTTGCGGCAATGGTGGATGACCACATGTGTTCATGCATGTGTCAAGCAGGCATCCTCCCTGGAGTGTGTTCACAAATAATGTCGGACTTGCTGTAACAGTAGAGCCATTCATTAAATACATTTAATACTCGGGACATCACAAATGGATGTGAAAAGAAAAAGCATTTTAGGATTCAACTGTCACAACTGAATCTTCGGGCTAATTGTTTCCCATTGAACACAAACGCTGTGTTGTTCTTTCTCTGCTGCAGCTCAACCCGGTCCCAGCACGGGAAAGAGGTGTTAACGGGTTAACTCATCAATATTCAGCCAGTCGGGTCAAAGCAAACAAACAATGACAATGATGCATCGTTACACAAACTCACAAAATCAACTCAACTTGCATACGTTCAAATTAACACGCTAATTGTGGTTAGATCTGTTTCATCTGTCAACATTTCTTCATGGCACCAAATCAGCCCTTCTCAAAATATAGAAGGAGCTTGCGGCGTCACAAAGGATGCACAGAAAGCCTGAATGGCGAAGGGGCACACAAAGGAATGAATTAATCTACACACTATTCATCAGCCATTTTCTCACAATTCACACCTCCTAATTTAAATAAGCCTCACAGGAAATGAGCTCCTTTTACATGCCTTTTTTGTTGTTGTTGTTGGTCCCGGAGGTCTCACGCTTATTGGCATTTTGTAGTCAATAATGAACAGAGATACAAATATCCATCACGTAAAAAATAATGTCCCACACTATTTTCAAGCTACTTCCTTTTGATTAATGGAACGTGACATTCAGTGGCAAAGTGTGGGTGGAAAAAGTGCTGTTTTTGTTCACGACGCAAAAGAGCCTGTCAGAAAGAGCGATTAGTGCAGCATTAGGTGGCATGAAATGCAAATAGACCTCAGACATAAATGACAGGCTTTAATTAAGTTTACAGGCTACAGGGCAGACCAAAGGGAACGAACACACGTAACAGTAAGAAGGATGTCATTCAGTCAGCATGCATGTCCTTTTTTGCGGCAAGTTGGTAAAAAATGGATTCCCCCCCTATAATCTCAATGATTACTGCAACATTCTACCACAGTACCATTAGCCACTGTGCATTGCTGTTTTCAAGTGCCGGAAAAAGTCTTCTTTCACAATATAACACAGACAGCAACAATCTGCTCAATATGACTGACTGACAACCAAGCAGATGTTCACAACATTCAGAGAAAAGAGTCCCTGTCCTTATTTTGAAAAAAAAAAAAGAACATAAAATAAATGATGCATTTAGTTTCTGCAATCACTGTATGAGTCACGCGAACAGTAAAGTCTTACACATATCTTTCTAGCTTCTTGTGTTATTGTCCACAAACATTTAAGTGACATGTTCACTTTTGTAAACAATGTTTTTTCCCCAACTGAGGATGATTCTGTGTGTCTATGGCTCAGTGGTAGTGGTTGTCTCCCAACCCAAAGGTTGTGGGAACGATCCTCAACTCTGATGACCATGTGTTGAAGTGTCCTTGAGACACTGAACCCTAATTTGCTCCCAGTTGGGACCTGGCAGCATCCTGCATGGTGACAGTAAATGGGTGAATGTAAAACACTTTGAGCAGCATATGGTGAAGAAAGCGCTATTTAAGCTCAATCCATTTACTATCTATTGTAACACCCTACTATTGTACTTGTACAGACGTGTCTCTAAAAGTTGTATTCACACGTGACTAAAATGTGTCTCAAACTGTACTAAAACATGTCATTTATATCAAGTCACTCTGTGTTCGTTCATCATGGTGAGCATTTAAAGGTCAATATCGGCCTAAAATGCACTACAAATCCAAGCAAGGGCCATAAAAATGAGACTTTACACCCATCTGATGTTTTGTATTTTATGCCCATTTTTGTGATCAGCCGTGATGGTTTAATTTGTTGAGGGATCACTGGCCATTTTTACATGTGATTCCGATTACAGTGCTCTCTCACTACTTTGCGGTTCATTTATCGCAGATTTTTATTTGGGTCAATTTATGCTACTATTTTTGTCCTTTTTTGTAATATTTGAGTAAAGAGAAACAGCTTTCTTTCAACATAATCTATTACATTTAATATATATATATATATATATATATATATATATATATATATATATATATATATATATATATATATATATATATATACAATATTTGGTAAATTAAGAACCGGTGTACCATCCATCCATTTTCTTAACCGCTTGTCCTCACAAGGGTCGTGGGGGTGCTGGAGCCTATCCCAGATGGCTTTGAGCAGTAGGTGGGGTACACCCTGAACTGGTTGCCAGCCAATCGCAGTCAGTGTACCATAAGTTACATTTTTTTTGACATTTTTCTTTTAGTTTTTCTTAGCAAGTCAGTGTCCCATCACTGGTGATCTATTTTTAGAACAAACCACAGTTTTTAAAGCCAATTACTATGCCAAAGCCTACGTATAGTTGTCAGGTTCTTCTGAGTTTTGGATTATGCCAAAAGACATTTAGAGGAAGCGAACAGACACATATTTCAAAAAGTGTAAGTATCTCCATTAACGGCTAAATATGACAATACTGGCGTTTATCCGTCAACTTCCAAGAGAATTCACACTCACTTTGATGAAAAGGACATGATACACATGCGCAAGCAAGATGGACAGGTTGAATGATATTACCGTTGCCTATGACTGCTTGTAAATGTGATCATACAAAGGCTTTACAAGTTTGTACAATCCGGATTTATTTCCCCTTTATGTGTGGTCAAAATGCCATCGAAGATGGTAGTTTCACGCAGGACTTTCAGTGTTATTTTAGCTATGTTAGCAATTTAGCATCTGCTGATTTGGCGCTGGCATCAGTTATGCTGTAAAAAGTAGTGTTCATGCTGCTACTGTTGGTCAGTTAAATGAGAACTTTGCGATAGCACAAATCCCCCCCACCCCAAAAAAAACACACACACACACACACACACACACACACACACACACACATTTTGCGTGTGGTGGGAGGCTAGCTTCATGCATGTTAGCATCTGTTAGTTCAGCGATCACGTCATTTAATAACTAAATCTACACAACTAACTGATTCAGTAATTGACTCACGTGATATAAAGTGATCGCTACACAGAAGATATTATTCACCATGATGAGGAGGACCAAAATCCTCTGTCTTGTTTTTCACACATTTTATGGCTGCTATGATCCATTGGCTACGCATTGCTTCCTCTATTGGTGGCCTGGAGAATACTCAATCTTTTTTTTTTTTTTGCCTCTTCTCATTGTGACACCTGGTCCACAACAGGTGTCTTTCATTGTAAAAGTGTGGCGTTTGCCGTTTACTCAAAGTAGCAGTTTCTATCCTGCCGGAATGGGGGTGCTAACGTGCATTGTAGAATATGTGACATCAACGTCAGAGCTCCGGACAATTTTCAAGTTTTTAAATGATCCTTGTGAAACTAATCAAGATACTGGTATATATGCAACCGTTGTTGAATATAACGCCCTTGCTTTATAACACTGTCACTGCGTTCATGATATATATATATACCAAAGTCTCATTTCAAGTCAAGTCTGTCAATACGGTAAAAGACTGCTGTACAATGTCGGCATCCCACATGCAAGAGGTCTGACTCATAAATCCACAAGTGCTTCATTCATGAAAAATGAAAAGCTACCAAAGGTTCCAAATTGAAAAGGTTCTATTGCATGTTTTGAAAACAGCTACGCTGCTATTACAATTCAAGTTCTGCTTGTTTGTTAATGAATAAATGTTTCATATTCAAATTGCACACTGTAAATAAAATAAATAAAATATACAGCAAGTTATTGAAATAGACATAATGCTCCAGTTAAGAATCAGATGGGTGATCGATCGGTTAAAACTCCCTGATCGTCCATCGGCCCCAAAAATCCTGATTGCGTTAAGACGAATTAAAAAGGCTTCAACCCTGCAGTCAATCCTAATAAATGACCTTATGTAAAGAACCTTTTTGACAGGCTCTTTTTTTGTCTCATGCCACTGCAGCATTAAACTGCAGCACTCTGACATGGGCTGATATTGAGCATTGCAGCGCTGGGACCCCACTCCTCCCCGGGACTGACCCAGTCAATCGCTGATAAACTGCCCGAAAGAATCTCACCATGACCTTCCCCGAGTGATGTGCAGTCCATAAACACTTCAGTAGAAAAGGGCCAGCTGCAGAGACTCATCTTGCCATTGCTAGATCTCAAAGAGTACTCAGGTTGTGCACTGTAGAGAGGCACAAGCATGCAAATGTTTAGGGCATAGCAAGATTTTAATGGGTCCTTAATTCAACATACCTAAACTACCTATTACATTAATTAAACACTAGCCTTGATACAAGACAGTGTGCACGAAAGTGAAGTGAAAGTGAAATATAAATACCGCACATGCACAATTACACAAAAGTTAGTGTCATTCTGATACCAAAATTTCAACTTTGATACTATATATCTGCATATAGTACCTTGACACAGATACTAAAAGGATACTTTGGCAAAAAAAAAAAATAAATTAAAAAAAAAAAATAATAATAATAATAATAAAATATATATATATATATATATATATATATATATATATATATATATATATATATATATATATATATATATATATTCAAATTATTTTCATTTGTGTTCATTCTGAAACTTATAAGGATGCTAATTAGACTGCCTGTGATAAAATACATTTGGAAAAATTTTATAACACTTGAACATAAAACATTAAACATTTTTAACAGTACTGAACATTATATATCGAGTTCTGTGCAAAATTCTTGGGCCTGCAAAAGATTCATATCATACTGTATATAATTTATATAAACATAGTTTAAACAGTTTCGCTTACTAGTTTAGCCAAAACTAGTAAACACAAAAAAAATCTATATAGCAAACATGTATTTGGGTTTGTCCCCTCTATGTGTTAGCTAGCAGGCTATGCCCTGGAAGATGGTGAACATACTATGCTAGAGGGTGGACGGTGCTATTTGATGCCTTGGTGATTCGTAAATGCACAAAAATATATTACTACACTCTAAAATTCAGATCCACTGACAAAATACAATGTTTCCATTTAATCGCTACCACACTGCAATGGTGAGTGTGTGTCGTACGTTGCAATACAAACAATTTGAAATGAATGGAGGTGTTTGAAATGTATTACAAATTAAGCTGTAGCTGTTTGTAATCAGGACCAAATTCAGCGTGCCCACTCTGCAGGGTGTGCGTGGCCAATGGTGGCTCTCCAGCCACCCCTCTGGCCCCCTTAATTAAGCTCAGCGTTGTTTTTTACTTAGACTTCTTCCTGCTTGTATAATGAGAATGTTGGCTTCTATAGGTGTGTGCATTCTAAAAACAAAAACAAGACAGGTCAGAGGGTGTGTGGGTGAGGATGGCACAGATTGTGTAGCGTTTCAATCAGAAGTCTTTAAGCAATGGCAACAACCAATGTGATTGGAGCACATTCATTGTGACTGAGGTGGAAGGTGACGATTCCTTCTGCCACAGCTGAAAGGATGCCTTGGGAAAGTTCTCCCCCTGGTGGCAAATTGGGGTACCGTCTACACTTTTTTTCAATTTAATTTATCACATTCACTTCTGTTACTCAAAATCATTCATTCATACTGTACAAAAGCAAAGGCAGATGTGAGTATTGTTTGATGATTCAATCAAATATCATCTGAAATATTTTGTGTGTGTTTTCCATCAATCACGTCGATTTAAGGGAGTAAAAAAAACACTGCATGCGAAGCCTGATAATGCGTGGAGTAGCATGCGAGTACATACGAGAGGACAGATAATCACAATTTCATGCCTTTCCAAAGAGGAGCAGTGAGAAGATAATCCTGCACGGAAGGTAGTCCTCCATTGGACATACTCACACATCACCCACATGCGTACAGCTGTTTAGCCGCCAGCCTGAGAGCAGCCACGCAGAAGGCAGGTGAAGGGGAAGAAAAGACAGAATAGCAAAGGAGAGTGGAAGAAGGATGCAGAGGTGAATTCTGACTATAACTCCAGGTTTAGGCTTTGTATGGAATCAAAAACCACAATCAAGCAGAGTTACAGTATAAAGAGGGTAAAATACATTCTTCAGGCTGGGTTGAGGTGGGTACCGTGCTGTGGAGTCTCAGCAAACTATTTCATGTTTGAAGGCCTTTCACACTCTGAGGCTGAAAGACACAACTGAGGGAAAGTGATGTGATCCCTGTCAGGAACCGCCACTAACACAGAACCTTATCGAAACATCACTATCTTTTTCTTCACATCGCAGTGTGGCTTCACAGGTTCAAATCTGTGGGAGGCATCAACGCGCTCAGTGACGCGTCGTCGTACTGAAAATGACAGCATCCGTCCTGATAAACATATTTGCTTCTTCTGCCAGAGGAACAGAGCGTTCTGGAGGTGCATCTGTTTCTAATGCTCTTCTCTGCGCATCTGCTGTTGGCAAAGGCAGGCGCCTTATTATGGTCTGTTTCAAGCCTCTGATGCATCAGCACTAGCAGGTCCCCCGAGGAAACTTTAACTCACTGAGACGCGCAGCACATCCAGCCGGCTTGATCATCTTTGAACGTGACTGAAAGTCAGGGAAATGCTGCAAATGTCCAGATGTTGATGTGTCAGCGACAGGCTGTGTTCACTGACTGAGTAAAGCCTCTGCCAAAGCCCGAGCTATTTTTTTTTTATTCATTCACGTTAGTATGAGGTAGGGATAGACCGATAATCGACCCGGCCGATAATCAGCATTTTATGAATATCGGCATCGGCCTCTCTTTTTTTTTTTTTTTTTGATGGCCGATATATTAAAAACTGTTCTTTTTGCTCCGACGGGCGCTTTTCTCCTCCGTCTGCTCTAAGTCAGCGGCTGTCGACTCCCTGCAGCATTGGCCCGCCCTCAGCATTATCTGATTGGTTGCTCGTGCAGTGCTAACAGCCAATAAGCAGCAATTAACGGCTTTTAGCCCACGAGCTAACCGTTAGCTTGCGGGCTAATTGTTAGCTCGAGAATTAGTGGCTATTAGCCCGCGAGCTAACTGGCTAGCTCGCAAATTAACGGTTATTAGGTTTGCAGGCTAACCTAATAGCCGTTTTTTTAGCGGCTATTTGGGAGTTATCCCGGGGTTAGCGTGTGGGTGAATGTTTAGCCCGCGAGCTAACAGGTAGCCCACAAATTAGTGGCTATTTGGGAGTTAGTGTGCAGAAGCCACATTATAGTTGGTGCAAAAGCTGATGGAAAACAAAAAACCTTAAACATATTGCAAATCACAAAAGCTGTTAAATAAATATGTCCTTGAAGGCATTTAAGCAGTCAAGTGCTGGAGGTTTTATTAGTATTTTATTAGCGTCTATTAGCCCGCGAGCTAACCGACTAGCTCGCAAATTAATGGCTAATAGGTTAGTTCGCGGGCTAACCTAATAGAGTTATGCCGGGGTTAGTGTGTGGGTGAATGGTTAACCCGCGAGCTAACAGCTAGCCCGCAAATTAGTGGTTATTTGGGAGTTAGTGTGCAGAAGCCACATTATAGTTGGTGCAAAAGCTGATGGCAAACAAAAAACCTTTAACATCAAATCACAAAAGCTGTTTAATAAATATGTCCTTGAAGGCATTTAAGCAGTCAAGTGCTGGAGTTTTTATTATTATTTTATTATTACAAATTTTGACACCAACTTTTTTTCTTTCTGCAAATGTATATCGGCTTTAAATATACTACCGATAATGAAAAAAGCATATTGGTCAGCTCTATTATGGGGGACAGACTACAGGTTGCTAGAGTGAGTGACGCTAGCTTGACATCTTAACAGAAAGCCTTTTGAGCCTTCTGTGATCCTCTCTAACCTGCTTACTACAGGGAAGCACAATGTGGGTAGCAAGTCTTATCTTTGCATGTTCTCCTACTCTAAATGTGACAGAAAAATTGACAGGTGGGTGTACCACACCTCTCACCATAGATCCCCTGCAAACAGGGCTGGACTGGCACTACCAAAAAACAAACAGCCCCAGCATTCTGACTAGCCCTAACAAATGCCGCTGTCAGCACACACGTGCACATGTTCGTTACATCTTCTGTAACTGGAAGTCATTCTTCCCCACACAATGCGCAGTCATGGTTTCATAAAACAAAATTCACACATATTCAGAGCCAACCCACGGCACACCCACAACACAAGCACAACCGAGGCCACGTAATAAGCAACGTTTTGCTGAGTTGAATTTACAAGATAATGCCTTTTTCTTTGCCACTGCTTAGCTTGTATCTCATGCACTAATTTACAATTACTAGCGAATAGACAATCAGAGTGATTGTCATGACATCATTTGACATACTGTGATTCGTGGTACATTCATTCAAATAATATCTAAAATGCACAATGACACAAAAATATCTTCAATCTTTACATTTCTAAACTGTGATTTTACTTTAGATTTGTTTGTGCCTGTACCATGAATATTTGAGATTCTGGACACGTATGCATCATTCCACTACATGAAATCATCAGGGATAGACCGATTATCGTCCGGGCCAATTATCAGCCCAAAATGGCAAAAATAGCCATTTTCAGCCCAAAATTTTCGGTGGCCGAATATTCGGTGCATCACAAATTTATATATTTAATACAATTTTCACTTTAGAAAAACAATGCTGACACTGGGAACTCCCTACACTTTTTATTAAAATAAATAAATAAATAAAATAAAGAAATTATGTTGACATTTTGGAAACCTTTATATAAGGTAAAAAACTTATTTTATTTTATTTTATTTTTTTATTATATATATTTTTTAAATTAAATTTAGCTTAACATGCTGATGACTCTGGAACCTCTGCAATTTTTGTTAGATTTTTTAAACAACGCTTTTAGTTTTAAATTAAAATGAAAGGTCAAATGATAAAAATTTGACGCTAATATTACTCTTTTATTGGCTTGAAATATCGGTTATCGGTCTTCTTGTTTACTAATCATCGGTATCTGTCTTTCACTAGAAATCATGATTGTGGAGCACACAACAAACAATGACCCCTCAGCCATGTTGCTTGCTTATTATGGTGTGCAACCAATGAAAATGATTAATATTGTTTATAAGAATCAAATGATTCTCTACAAGATATGGCATTTTGATGTGACCCCTGGCCAGTGCCACTCTTGACTACCGTGTATCTTTGCCAATGAACTGTTTATTTTGTAAAGAGCTTAATGGGCTGCTGTCTCTGATTTGTGGGCTTGGCTCATGGGGAAAAACTTTATTTAAAAACATTATTTTTTAAAAATCGCACATCGTCAGCCCCAGACGACGCTAGCCCACCGGGCATCTGTTCGCTATGGCCAACGGCCAGTCCAGCCCTAGCTGGGAAAGACTCCTTCATGGCAACACTCAATACGATGGGCAGTACACAAAATGTCCCAAATTTATTTACTTATTTATTTTACAAAATAGTCAACTGGGCTTTGTTTTTTTCCCTTCTTTGTTCTGTTTGAGCTTTCCAGGTTAAATACTGGCCGTTTAATGGCTGCTATTTTCCCAAAGTCAATAAAAGCAAATTAGCTCTGAGTAATAATAGTAAAAAGGGGTGTTAAATTCTAGTGATTGGGATTGGGATTAATTAATCCAATGTCGGCTCGACAAAGATCGCAATTAATGCAGATGTGAAAACATCAATGTACATCACCCTGGAAACTTAAATTAACATTGCACTATTTCCTAGAATTCAAAGGTAGATTCAAAGGGACATGAGTAATCGATGGAATAATCTATAGAAAGTTAAATTAACAAAATTAGTATCTTGTGAGTTGAAATGAATCATGAATGACTTGAATTTAAACAGTTGCACATCATTTTCAGAACTGAACGGAATGACTTCACCTGCTCACAGACATCATTTCACCAATGTAAGGTCATAAACAAAATATCTTGTATGTGAAGTGATTTACAAGCTTAATAATACTGACTACATTGTCAGAAGCAATGTCAGCTCTAGTCACGCTTGGCAGCAAACTGTCAGAGCAACTGCCAGACAAGGTGTGTGTGTGTGTGTGTGTGGGGGGGGGGGGGATCAAAGGGTTATATGATGTACATACACGCAATATATCTCTGTGCTCCAACAAATGATTCGCTTCCAGCTCTGCAGCATTTTGCCCACATGCACTGATGCCATGTGTGCTGACAGCAGGCTCTGTGCCAGCTCATGTGCTGGCAATGCAATGCGGTGCAGACGACTCCTTACGCAAGCATTGTGGAGGTTTACTCGCAGCGTATTCACAGCGATTGTGCCTAAGACTGCCTTTATAAAGGCTCAGGGATCGAAAAGGACAATGTTCTGTCAGCTGTGGTGACGCACTCGCTATTTCATCAGCACTGGCGTCATTTGAGCAGGAGCGCCGCATTAAGACGCTCCTAGCCAATCATGGGAAATGGGCATTCCTGTTGTAGCAGCTTCATGACATGAGCACCCTCTTAGAATATCAATGAAGCTCACGAGTGTTCAATTGGCACACTGAGTACAGAAATCATGTTCATTTGAGGCTAGTAATCAGTGCACGAAGATTAAACCTCCTTGACGGCAATGTCACAGCCATGACAGTCAAGTCAACATGCTGTTGCGTGTGTTCGTCATTAAATAGAAGCATGATGATAGAATACAAAGTTCTCAGCAAAACAATATATTACAACAGGCTTTCATCCATCATTTTTAATACTTCTTATTGTGTGCAGATTCTGTTACGTCCAATAGCTTAGCCCAGCTAACTTCAGGAAACATGAAAAATAATGACATCCATTTTCTGTACTGTTTATCCCCACTAAGGTCACAGGTGAGTCTTTCCAGAATCGTGTGTCATGGAATTCACCTCAGCCAGTTTTCCAATTTGTGTTTACCAACATGATTTAAAAGTCTAACACATATAACGACTCTAGAGGAGACCCTGGAGCAAACACTTTACCGTATTAGTAGTAGTCTGCTTTATCATTGCCATACTATGGCCTCATAACTTGGCAAGATGGCAAAAGTAAAGTAGGTCCTCTATCAAGTGCCACACCATCCATTCTACATTCAACAAAAATATAATTGCAACACTTTTGTTTTTGCTCCTATTTTTTTTTAGATTAACTCAAAGATCTAAAACTTTTACTACATACACAATATCACCATTTCTCTCAAATATTGTTCACAAACCAGTCACTGTGATACTGAGCACCTCTCTTTTGCCGAGATAATCACCTCACAGGTGTGCCATATCGAGATGCTGATTAGATACCATGATTAGTGCACAGGTGTGCCTTAGGCTGCCCACAATAAAAGGCCACTCTTAAAGGTGCAGTTTTGTTGTTGTTGTTTTGTTTTTTCCGAGTCCCGAGACCCCAAAGCAATCAAATAAAAGTCTTATTATTATTATTATTAAGGATTTTATTATTTATTATTAAGGAATTCTATTATAAAAAAGAAATGCTCACTTTCACTAACAACAAATACATAAATAAATAAATAAATAAACAAAAAAAAACTATATATACATATATATATATATATATATATATATATATATATATATATATATATATATATATATATATATATATTAGTAACTAAATCAAAATACATAAACAATATTTGGGACAAATGGTGATAGTATGTACGTGGTAAAAGTTTTAGATCTTTGAGTTCATCTCATACAAAATGGGAGCAGAAACAAAAGTGCCAAATATACTCACTTGCAGGACATCATATTTTAAAGTATTCAACCCAAGGAAACGTCTACCTCTCTTCAGGGTGGACTAGTGAAGCACTTTTTAAGGCAGAGACATCCTTCAGCTAAGCTTGAGACTTCTGCTCTTAGCCTCCTAGCGTTATAGGCTGACCATTAGAATTCCACAGGAGCTGGCCAGTGAACATGAAATGACATTTTGAACAGAACAGGCTCCTTTTGCTTCTGTTCCTCATTAAAAGAATATTGGCCAGACACAGAAAGCCCCAGTCTGTTTGACTGGAAGCGAAGCCAACACATTAGCAGCATATGTCCCTTGTCCTTTAACAAAAGGAGGAGTTACTATACAAAGTCATCAATTTGCACATTTCTGAACTCTGCCTGGTCATGTCACTCTCTTAGGGCTAAAGCTGGGGCCAAACCCAGAAGGAAACAAATCCAATCAAAAACAACTCACAAGAGCAATGACCTCTGCCAGAGTCAACCGAGTCAGGCCTGTTTGTAAAAGTCATAAATTCATTGAAGATCACGCCCATTTACTCCTGTAGGTGCGGTAGAGCACAATCAATGCATAGGGGGTTTATACGTTTATTCGCATATAGAAAAAGATACAATATAAAATACTGTTGTAACATTAAAATGTGCAGGAAAGATCAGGAAAGGTTTTGGGTTTATAAAGAGACCTCACCTTATACACAATCTTCATATTCAGATTACATATTCAATACAGAAACAAATATAAAACAGTAAATGTAAAATACACCATGAGCATTTAAAAAAAGGACTTTCTAAGAGTTCAAATAAAACATTTTTTTACTACAATGTATCTATTACCACAACTCTATTAGGCCAATGTACATTATGGTTAGGTGACTTTCACTTAGTAAACATATTTTGAAGTTATTTGAAATTGTTTAATGACGTTGAGTGAGCGGATATTTGGATATATTTATTCCATATCTGGGGCCCCCTATATCTTATTGAAAACTGACAGAGACCCGTACGTCACAATGGAAGATGTAATTGATTTGCATATCTTGTATTGAGATTATGAAGTCTTTATTAAACTGAAAAAAATCTCTAAAAAAGAAAATTATCTGTGTAGACTGAACCAGAATTGTGTAGATAAGAGTACAGAATCTATATTCATTTATGTTAAAAATTGTTAAGAGATTTAACTGTTTAAAGAGAGGTGTGGAATGAGCGACAGAATTACTATAAGTAGCGATCCTGCAGAATCTCTTTTGCAGGGTAAAACGTTTTTGAAGGTCAGAAGGATATGTACTTCCCCATACAGTATTGCAATATACAAGATAAAGATATATTATACTATAATAGAGAATTTTAAGACAATGCTGATTAATTAAACTTCCCAATTTACAAATAACACCAATAGACTTGGATATTTTATTAATAATTAGGTGAATATGCCTTTTCCAACTTAAACACTCGTCAATCATCACTCCAAGAAAGTTTATTGAAGAGACTTGCGGAATTGGGTTATTTATTTCCTATAGAGAGACCGAAGTTAAGTTTTGGGTATTTTTTTTTATTTTATTTAAATATAATAAAATTTGATTTATTCAAATTGAGGGATAATTTGTTCAATATGAACCATTTCGAGTTATTATGTAGGTCAACATTTGCTCTGGTCATAAGTACATATGTGAGAAGAATAAATTAGTATCGTCTGCAAATAATATAGGAAACAAAGAAGAAGAGTCCGCTGCCAAATCAATAATATAAATAAGAAATAGTAGTGGTCCAAGGATAGAACCTTAAGGTACTCCACATCTAAGGGTGACAATGTCCTATAGACATGTATTTATGCACACAAACTGTTGGGTTGATAGCACCGAAAAGGACCGAAAAGATCACGTCCACCCAAGCTGAACTTTGTTTCGCAAGCTAGTTCCTAGTTGATCAAAGACACAAAAATTTTACAAATGAAAAGGGGTTGCTTTTTTTTTTTTGTCTCTGGTTGGATGGTTAGACTGACGACACTGGAAATACATTTTTATTAAGGATTTGTTTTATTTATTTCCATCCTTTTGAAATGATGTGGGAAATATTTTAAGGCTCTTGCCTCTTGCTTTCATGCTTGGAGAAGGTTCTAAAGAAATTTATTAGCACCAAAATATACCGGCCTTCTGCACCCATGCCATAGCCGCTCACAGTTTCAGTGGAAAATAAGTAGTTTAATAGTTATGCTAATAATAAACATGGATCCAGCTTCAGAAAGAAAGAAAAAACTTTTTCTGTCACGCTTTGTAGAAATACAAGAAAAAGTGGAATGATATTTCTAATCAAGCATGCAATTGAAGTCTAATCACTGAGAGATGGTCCGCATGACTTGATGCCTGGAAACATGGGAGATTTAAACCAGCAAACGGCATTAACTGTGACGGACTCAGTGGAGACTCGTGAAGGTCTCATTTTCATTTAGATGACTGATTCCCATCTACTGTATGCCATTGCTTGTAGATTGTGACATGAAAGGGTAATCTAGCTCCACATTATGCACAAGTTGGTAAGTATGAGTGTGAACATTTGCAAATAGTTGCATCCATGGTACATGGTTGTTGAGTAATCAGGCGGTCCACACAGACATAAGTGGCACACTGCACGTGAAGCACGGTCTCTGAAGGTAAATAAGGTCGCAGTATGTTTTCATCAGGCTAATATGGGCATTACACCTCACCCAATCCCTGAAACCACACAATTATGAACACAAAATATTTGGATGTGGAGATTTTCCTGTCAGTAGGTCTCTGTTGTCGTATTTTGCTTTTCATAATGTGCAATATATTTTCAATGGGAGACGGGTCTGGACTGCTGGCAGGCCATTCTATTGCTCCCACTATGAAGCCATGCTGTTGTAACATATGCAGAATCTGGCTTGGCATTGTCTTACTGAAATAAGAAGGGACATCCCTGAAAAAGATGCTGCTTGGATGGCAGCATATGTTGCTCCAAAACTTGTGTGTACCTTCCCTGTTAATGGTGCCTTCACAGATGTGGACGTTACCCATGTCATGGGGCCTAGCACACCCCCATACCAACACAGATGCTGGCTTTTGACCTCTGCACTTGTAACAGGCTGGGTGGTCCTTTTCTGCTTTTGCCCAGAGGACACAACATCCTTGAGTTCCAAAAACACTTTAAAATGTGAACTCATCAGACCACGGCTGACTTGGCCATTTTGCAGCATTCCATCTCAGGTGGACCGGGGCCCACATAAGATGGCCTCATAGCCCGCGTGACCTTTAGTGACGTTTTTAATGCAGCGCCACCGGTCACAGGCATTCAATGTTTGTTTTCTGTCTCGTCGCTGATGATATTATGGACCATAGATGATGAAATCCTAAATTCCTTGCAATTGTAGGTAAAGGATTGGTATTCTTAAACTGTAGGACTATTTGCTTATGTAGTTGTTCACAAAGCAATGACCCACGTCTGATACAACTGATTCTGATGCTCTTTTTTTTTTCAACGAAAAGCAATGTTTTATAATGAAAATAATGCTTTTGCATATTAAGAATATTGCAACCAAGTTACTGTGGTCAGGCCAGCCAGTTGAAAAGTCTAAGTCAGTCATCAGCTAGAACGTTCGCTTCCTAGGGCTAACTTCACAATAAAAGGCTAATAAGGCATCACCATTACTTGCTAGGTTTTTCTAAGTTGGCATCATGGTGCGTTGCATAAATAAATAAAATAAAAAGTGGTCACATCAAAATGACATCTCCACATATTAACATTAAATCACTTTTTCATCCACATTCACACACACACACACACACAAAAACATGTCTACAGAGTCCCTATGTTTCATCTATATTTTTCTGTGTGCTGTCATGAGCACAACCAGGGCAAATTACTCTCTTACCTCCATTGTGCATGAAAGATTGTTTCATCGGGGCAATTCATTTTTTAAAAAGAAGTTTCTAGAATGTTGGAAACGTCACTAAATATAGCAACAATATATTTAAATTGGCAACACTAAAGATAAGTTGGTGCTCTTGTTCATTTGCACTGCTGACATGCATGCACATCAAAATAATAGCAGCCCATACTTGTCATTTTAGTTTGACTTCCTGAAGGCTGCAGAGACTGGATGGGCTGGATATTGCCCGCCGGCCCTACATTTCCCAGATGTGCTATCAGTGTTGAAATTCATACATGATGTTGGGGGGTCGGGAAAAAAATTTGCAGCAAACCACAAAAAAATAAGCACCAAATAAGCTCTGGGGCTCATTTGAGAACCATTTTTTTTCATGTGCACCCCTATAAAAAATATACACATACACATGCAAAGATTGAAAAGAAGGTGCAAGCACCCACTGTGCCCAGAAAGAGCATCCATCCACAAATGACAAATTTTGCGCAGCAACCCAACACTCAAACAACAATCGCCTGCATGACTCTCATAACAGCAGTCATGCCGACACAAAATGCTTACATCCACATGTGTGGTGTCATTTATTCTTCAATCTTTGTTTCTCACTTCCACAAGCTTCTGTTCTACCTCGCTGCCCCTCCCCAGCAAAGGCAACGTTGTTTACCAAGCACTAAGAGAGAACGTGAGAGGACAGAACAAGGTCTGCATGCCATACGTGACTCAGCACTGACACTACACACACAGGACGGCTTCCACCCCAACCCACCCGCCAGGTGCCTCCATGAATGAGAGGCGGCGGGACGCGTCCGTCCGGCCATGCGGACCAACCAATACGCTACTCACATGTCATACAGCCGGTATCCGATGGCGGAGCCCGGTCTGCTGGGGTGGGCTCCGGGGTCTCTCATTCGCCGGGGATCCGTGCTGCTCACCACGGCACGCCACACGCTTGGTTTGTCCATCCTGCCTGTTTGCTGGTCAACGGGACTCAACGGTGGGACGGCGTGCGCACACGGGGCTCGCTCACGTTCACTCTCCCTCGCACTCGTCCGCTCACAAACACAGGCTGCCAGGGAGCAGTGCGCGTGATGTAACGAGGAGCATCCAAGAGGCTGCCTAGGGGGGGTAAGGATCTAGTGATGCTGGCGTTGGAGGGGGGCGCTGTCGACTGTCATGGCCTGATGAGAGTGCAGCTTACATCATGGTGGACGATGCGAGACAGTACATAGGGAGGCAGCTTCTTCAAGACAAGCAGGAGAACTACAGGAAGATGTATTGCCTCTGCACGCATCAGCGTACACCCCTCCCTCTCCACCCTCTTATATCCTCTCAGTAGTACAGTCCTCTTCAAGGCCACTGGATTGGTTCCTTGGTCTCCATAGAAACAGGAGGATGTGTCAGAGGTAGGGCTCATTATCATGCCTTCTCTCTCCTCACCATCCCATTTTATTTTCACTCCTCTCTCTGTTCTCGTTTCGCTTTTCCCATTTCTCGTCTCCTCGCAGACGACCCCCTCCGCGCTCCCTTCGACATCCATGTCGGCTCTCAAATCAATGCGCTTTTCTGTAGTGTCATTCAAAACAGACAAGTATGTCCAAACAGTCAGAGCAGATGTAAAGATGCTCCATGGATACAGTAAATGATGTCTGTGGAGCACCCATGATTTCAAAACAAAAATATAACTTGTGGGGCAAAAAGCAATGTAATAGCCACTAACTATGGTAAATTAGTCATTTTTTGCAGAAAATATAAAATGCGTATGGCATGTATCATAGTTAGCATAGTTATGACATCAGTGTCTGATGCAACCTGGCAGGCAGACAAACATCTCTATGGAGAAAACCTTGTATGGGGAAATTACACTTCCACATACAGTCCAGTCTCAGAAAGATGCATTTCATCAAGGGCGGGCTCGTAGTCCCTTTCGTCTGTCAGTGTTGTAGAGGGGTGAAGCCAAGACAACAATGCGTATTGTCAGACCTTTGCCGTTTACTTAATGAACCTGTGTAGTGGCTAATTGTACACGTACATCATCGCTGCGCAATTACACTGCTTGTGTTCCTTCTAATTATCAAGGAAGAGTGTTGATCCCTCCAGCTCTGACATGCTCTGATGAGCTGCGCGTGCGCATCTGAACACATCTGCATACATGTGTGGTCTGCATAGATTTCATAGCTGCTTGATACAGACAATGCAGACACACACCTTGGCTAACACTATTAAAGAAAAGACTGTTCATCTCTGAGCTATTTTTTTTACATCGAAACTGTCATTCATTCATTTTGCTGAACCAAGTCAAATTGCAATGATACACTCTTCAGATTTTATGTAATTGTAATTTATGTTGTAAAAAAATCTTTATTAGTGAAATCTGCTGTTTATTCGACTAAAACGGTATTTTTTGACTCACTTGTTTAATGTATTTAATATCTGTTGAATTTATGTGCAAGAAAAAGCTGTATAATTCATTTGTTCAGTTGACTATGAGGTACAGTATTCACTGCATTCTTCTGTTGACTGAGAATTGTTACAGGAATTATTTTTTTAAAAAAAACACACCGTGATGGGCTCCAAAATCTAACAGTAGCATGATGTTTCATGATACTAACACTCAACTGTAGATACCATTGCTAGAACCTGAACAGAGTTCCAGGGTGAATTTAAGTGGTACATTTTGGCGGAAAAAGGGGTGGGACTATGCAAGTCGTTTTACTTCTTCCTACACCCTTTTGAAATTGAATACTAGTAGAACAAAAACGCTGACATAACTAAATATAAATATACACAACATATAAATATATGTTGTGTATGTATAATTATTACCAAATATTATGTATGTATTTCTTTTCTTTTCGAATAAAGTTTTGCCTTAGACCAAGGTTAGTATGAGGTGTTATTTGTATGGCCTGCCTTCTTTAACCAGGACCAGTTATTAGTCATTGTTAGTTAATGAAATATAATTTCATTGGATAGTGATAATATGATTATAAAACTGCAATTCTTTTTTTGTTAAAATAAACCATTTTACATAATTACCTACATCCTATACACACTTTTATTTACTTTATCTATAAACGACCTGGCCCAGCTTGTTTGAAACTTAAATGCGGACCTTGAGCACAAAACTCCGTCCACCCCTGCCTAAGACTAATTAGGGTTGATCATCCCAAGCCAAAGCATCTTTATTGCTTTGTGTAAACGTGGCTTCACATTGTGTCCACTCTGATTTTATTATCTCTTTTGTCTCGGGTTTTAGTTACACTGCAACAAGCCTGCAAGGTTAGTAAATGTTTTATGGTTGGGTGAACAAAAAACAAAAAAATGGCTGAGACGGCCTTTCTATAATTTGATACTTAAAGTCACAGTTGTTTCTGAAATGGATATTCATATTGGCCTCAAGAGCAGGCTCAAATGTCAAGTATCAGTGTCATTGCAAATCTTTATACAAATCCAATATCACACATGAGCCCTAAAATGACTTTTTACTTCCTGGTAGCAACTTGCATGTTCTGGTTGCGAGCATGAGCCTGGAAACTTTACCACATAATTCATATGGTATTGCTGTATCAGTGTGGTGGCCATGACTTATCCATTGTGTGAAATTGATGGTCCATTTGTCTGGGAGCTATTGAAGCAAAACATAGTGCAGTAGTTAATTAAGTTTGCTTTAGCCAAGAGTGGTGCTCTTAATTCAATTTCAACTAGCTTGCAGTCTACAGAAGAACATTGTAAAGTTGAGCCACAGTGTCTCACAAAAGTGAGTACATCTCTCACATTTCTGCAGATATTTCATTCTTTTCATGAGACAAAACTAAAGAAATAACACTTTGACACAATGAAAAGTAGTCAGTGTACAGCTTATATAACAGTGTAAATGTTTCCCCTCAAAATAACTTAAAATACAGCCATTATTAAACAAACCCTTGCCAACAAAAGCGAGCACACCCCTAAGTGAAAATACCCAAAGTGTCAACATTTTGTGTGGCCAAATTATTTTCCAACACTGCCTTGACTCTCTTGGGCATGTTGTTCACCAGAGCTTCACATGTTGCCACTGGAATCTTCTTCCACTCCTCTATGACAACATCACAGATCTGGCGGATATTCGAGACCATATGCTCCTCCCCCTTCCGTTTGAGGATGCGCCAGAGATGTTTAACAGGGCTCAGGTCTGGAGACATGCTTGGCCAGTCCATCAACTTTACCCTCAGCCTCTTTAGCAAGGCAGTCATCTACTTAGAGGTGTGTTTGGGGTCATTATCATGTAGGAATACTACCTTGCGGCCCATTTTCCGGAGGGAGGGGATCGGGCTGTTGTGACAAAAAAATCAATACTGCATCTGCAGAAATGTGAAGGGTGTACTCATTTTTGTCAGATACTGTACATTCAAGCAATGGTAAATAATACTTCACTAGCATAAAAATATACAGTATGTTTTTTACCCCATAATCATTTGAGTGAATTTAGCCAAATGTCCATCTATAGCAGTCAGTGTAGCTTATATATAAATAAATATGACTTGACTTCACTTAACATGGATACTTTGGTATTGTCATCTGTAGAGCCAATGAAACATTGCAAGTCACAGAAGCTGTCCAGCAAGGTAGTGTACAGTACAGTATTTGGCCACGGTATATAGGGGGGAGGGGCTGTCTTAGGGCACGTCATCTTGATGAGTTAGCAGTCGAAGCACACACATAGGAGCAGCCAGCTAAGACGCTGTTTCGAATTGACAAATAACCATATATTCATGGTTTAACTGAAACACCTTTCACAAAAGCTCAAACCTTGAGGCACCCAGAACACACTTGCATGGTTAAACTTAAAATTCATCATCTCACAACATTTTCTGCGTGACTCCGCCCCTTATCACATGGACATGCAATCGTGACCTTTTTTCATCCATGTATTACATACATTGGCCTCATTTGCACCATCCTCACGCTCCCCTGCCACCTTATGCTTGCTTTAATGATCCCACCAGCCACCTAAGATACGAGCCAGCCCGTCAGGCTGCACATCTGTGAGCACAGCATCAAATACATTCAATCTCACTTATTGTACATACCATATGCGCTAAACACACACAGCTCTATGAGTGCAGACATCTACTGCAAATTCATTCCAAACTGATTTTTTTAACATTTAATTGAAGCTGTAACTTCTAGACCGTAAAAATTCAGCTTATTTACAAAAAAAAAATGCTTGACCAAAGGCAACAGTATAGTTTGCATCAGTTGGCAGCAATCAAAAGGAAAGTTGCTTGCTGGCTAAAGACGTTGCTACTCGCTACTACCACCTTCTCAACTTCCCAAGGTAGGCATTAACCCTCAGATAGCATTTCTTTGCTCAACACGGCAATTAAATTAAGATGTAATACAAGTTCACAACTTATTTGGGGAGACGCACGAATTGGTTGCCACAAATACAACCAGACAGAATCACATACCTGTACCTGTAAATTGCAAATATGTTAATTTGGCTAATGGTCAAATGCCCAAATCCACTTCAGAATGTCCATCCATCCATTTTTTTTTAACCATTTATTCCTATTATTTAAAAATGAAATTAAAAACAAAGCCTGAATGCAGCACACCACACACGGGCAGGGCAGTCTTGTCAACTGTCTCGTCAAGGTCTGACCTTTGCTTCCAATTCAGTTCTGTCAAAACAATCTCCAATTGCTAGATATGCGCATTGCAAATGAGAAACACTGCAAGGTAAAAGCACTTTGCATCCATTGAAGGTTAAAAGGCATGGTTTAATGTAATAGCACTTAATGTATTATTTACACATATCTCTTGGTTCAGTGATGCTTATGTTTATAATCGAGAGAAACGCAGAATGCATTTTAGAAAGAACAGAGATGAAATATGAAATAAATGCAAGTAAATCACAACTGCAAGATGCAACAAACAAAAAAAGGCTGAACATGTGTGTTTTTACTGATTTTTTACACATTAGGGAAAAAAACACATTGACATAAAACAACATTCAAATGAAAAGGAGCGGAGGGAAAAATATTTTTTATGTTTTACCGAAATAAAAAATTCATTTCACAATCATATGTCCCTTTAGTTTCTCTGTGTAAATAAATCAAGTCGTCAAAATGATTAACCTATTATGTAGATGACTGCCTCAATTAATAATTTCATAATTATTTAATATCCCCGATTCAATAAACATTTAAAGATATGAATTAATCTTGACTCTTTTGTTTCAATGTTTACGTTGTATCATTAATTTCACACCTTCCACTACTACTTTCCTTATATTTTATAAATAATGGGCTAAAGGGCTCTCTATTGCAACTACAGTAACAGTATTATTTATTGTTAAGCACTTTTTTGAAATATACACCAAATAAAGGTTGCATATATTCGGTACATTTTGCATGTTTATCCTCAGATTTCTATACAGTAGGTCAAGTATGGAACAGTCAATACGTTATACTGTATAATGTTCAGTTTACAATGAATATTTGTTGAATGTATGTTTTAATTTACATAATACTATTCTTTAACTTCCAGAGAAGGTGCATTCACTTGAAGAAAAAAACAAAAAACAACGATTTTTTTAATTTTCTGTTTTTATGAATATTTTTTTTGTTTTACTGTTTTTTTTTCCTGTCAAAAAATATTTCAAAAAACAGGCTGAATTTCTTTCCCAGAAAAACAGGCTGAAAAATTACTCAGGAAAACGGAAAAAAATATTCAAAAAAAGAAAAAAGAAAAAAAATTATTAAAAAGAAAAATAAGTACCTTGTTGCAGACTTGCTAATAGTGGAAGCGGACACTTTCCCGCATACATATGCAATAAGATGGTCATGTTTACTTACTGGCTCTCAATAAAGGAATAAATGTGTATAGTGTATTGTGGTTCGTTCTCTAATCTCTGAGGGAAAACCCTAAAAAAAATTCTGAAAACAGGTGAAAATATATTTTTTTAAACAGAAAAAAAATTACAAAAAAAACAGGGAAAAATATTCAATAAAACAGAAAAAAAAACACAAAAAAAAACCAAAGCTCTCCCAAAAAAAGTGAATGCAATACGCTTCCGGAAGTATTGGACAATCATGATTCCTAAAAAAATAATAATAATAATTTCCATCCCACCTATTTTCAATGATACATAATTTTTCATTCCATCTATGAAAAATATAAAATTAGTCTTTTAAGATTGAGTTCACGACTGTGATGGGTTAAATGTCGAGAGCAAAATCAAGAATACCTGTAAAAGTCATTTATAATGGGAAAAAAAATGATCTTAGCAGATAATTGGTTCACATCATTTTGGTGCAGCTGGTTTTGAGTGCATCGTTTACAGTTCATCGCCCTGTAATTGATTGCAGACCAGTCCATGATGTAGTTTGCCCCCAAATCACCAAGATTAGACTGGCCTCCAAAGAGCAAGTTCCGCACAATCTTACACCTCAAAACAGGACAACAGTGTTTGCTCTTGTTTGGGGTCAGGCCGCTTCCTAAGCTGAGATAAGACACGCTGCAGTATGACAATCAGTGAACAAAAGTCCTGCTGGAATAGTCTGACTCATACGCTTGGTCTTCTTCCGGGCTACATTGTAGGGGGGCCTGCCTCACGCTCAGAAGATTTGCGCCCGCACAGGGTTGGAGAGATCAGGACTGGGGGTGGGAAAATAAATAAATAATTCACTTCCTTTTCCTAAAATTATTTCTTAATTACAAGTTTCTTTTTTCGCTACGCTAGAGAAAAGCAGGACAATTAAATGCTCTATAAAAGGGCAGATGGTACAGTAAACCCGTGTATCCACCTGTGCTATTCATAACAGAGCAAGTCATGCTTTCCAGCAGGTTCATAAGCTTTGTGTTCAATTAAACAGTCAATTTGGGAGTAAATTGAAACGAGTTTTTATTTGGGGATATTTGTGTTTAGTGGTGTGCTGTGAGATTCCACAAGGTGGCAGTGCATCACCTCTGCAGAGTAAACAGCTGCAGCTGATAATCTCCGTGTTATTGTTTGGAAATCATGTTCATCAGCTCCTGGTTTGCAGACTGCTCAATGGCAGACCACTCAAAGCGTGCTTGGATGAGACTCATATGTAACAACAACATACATGTCCATAATGTTCTTGTGCAACGACACTAAATTAATATGCGTTCATAACAAATCAGCTAGGAAACCTTTATAGAGCTGAAATGTGACGTTTTGTTGTCTTTGTACAGTTATTCCTGGTAAAAAAACAAAAAAAAATCCGCAAGTCTGAACCTTGATGCAAAGAGGGCACAGTGCGAAGGTTCCCGCTGTTGTAGATTTGGCCTCGAGCCGGAGAACATGAGAGAAAAGACAGACGAGCCATTCAAAGCAACCCAAACAAAGCGCCGTTTCGTAGATACTAACTGTCACGTAGAGAAAGAACCACATCTTGGCCCCCTCAGGCCTAAAGCTGAGGCTTGATTGCAGAAGATAAGACTTTTCGATGAAAACAAGCCAATTCACACGCTCACACCATGCACTTGTGTTGGCTCCATCAAGTAACAACCAATGAAGGATTGTTGTCATATTTCCACTGGTCTCAATTCTCAAAGGATTGGAAACTCCCAGGGATCAAAATAAAAATACAATCTGACAAGTTTGCAGACATTTACGAGTTCTGACAGCCACAATATTCAACAACTTTTTTGGAAACAACATCCATGCAGCGTTTAGAGAAACTCTGACCCATGAGACTGGAAAATGTTGGCTCAAAAGGTTTTAGTGGGTGCGTGTGCTGTCATTTGTCATCACTTAATGGTCGCAACTTTCAACAGATTACAAGTGATCACCGACACTGTCACACCATCACTTTCCTCTTATTAGCACAGTCCTTAAGGGATAATCGAAAGTGGATTTACACTATTTTACTTTCTTAACTACCACTCTGGAATTGGTGTGGAAGGGTTGGGGAGATTGGGCCATTCAAGTGAAACAGCAGCCAAGAATGGTGGACAAATAGGCAAATACAATTTGTGCTAAACACCTTCACATAAACATGCACAAGACATTATTGAAAATCTATTCAAGAAACAAAACAAGCAAACTGCAGCGCACAGAGTCTTCGTGAGAAATATGAGCA
Organism: Vanacampus margaritifer; assembly: GCF_051991255.1. Lineage (NCBI taxonomy): Eukaryota > Metazoa > Chordata > Actinopteri > Syngnathiformes > Syngnathidae > Vanacampus > Vanacampus margaritifer. The sequence goes on along the minus strand of NC_135432.1, from coordinate 31,054,883 downwards.
TGACAACAGCAAGAAACTCTTTAAAGTCCCTCTACATGTCTACCAATTTGGCCCTTAACTCATTCACTGCCATTGACGTCAAAAATTCATTTGAACTATTTCTATTAGTTAAAAAAAAAAATCCACTTTTGTTAATAAGAGAATGAAAACCTAGAAAAAAACAATTTATTGTACATTTAGAACAGATATAAAATGTATGATTAATCGTGAGTTAACTATTGAAGTCATGCGATTAATTACAAAAAAATTAATCGCCTGACGCGATTTAAAAATAATTAAAGATTATTTTTAAAAAATAGAAGCGTCAGGCGATTTAAAATTTTCATCGTAATTAATTGCATGACTTTTTATATTTTATATCTGTTCTAAATGTACAATAAAAAAATCTAGGTTTTCATACTTGTGTTAACAAAAGTGGAAAAAAAAAGCTAAACTAATAGAAATAGATCAAATGAATTTTTGACGTCTATAACCGTCAATGGCAGTGAATGCGATAATAGCAATTTTTCAGGTCCTGGGAGTCAGTTTGAGGCCCACTGTCCTAAGGGTAGTAAAATGTGGAATATTTAAATTTGCCCAAAAAGCAAAGACAACACCGCCATACTTCACAAAGCTTCAGCAACTCTCACAAGACTTATGCATATCTTTTGAGAGCTTGTGTCAAGTACAAGAACATCCATCCATCCATCCATCTTCTTAACCGCTTGTCCTCACAAGGGTCCCGGGGGGCGCTGGAGCCTATCCAAGCTGGCTTCAGGCAATAGGCGAGGTACACCCTGAACTGGTTGCCAGCCAATCGCAGGGCAGTACAAGAACATACATACCGATAATCAAGCCACTTTTAAATCCATTTCCTTCCTCTCGAGCTAAATCAGCAAAGTCTTGGTGATTAGATTTAGCTGAAGATTATCGGCTCCAGACTGCACCTAAATGATGGAATTTTACACCTAAAATTTGAGACAGAGCAAATCAATTTTTCATCTACTCACACCTATGCAAACAGTAAATTTGCTCATTTAAAATATATACATTATTCTTGAATATTTTTCGTTGCTGACAAACTTTTACTCCACACTTAAGCCCATTATATACTGGAACAATAGAGTGAAAATGAGTGGAGGGAATATGTACATTGCAAGTTGACTTGCGGCATGCGTCCCAAAAATGTCAGGTTAAGGGCCATTGTGCTCCTAGTGAAATGTTAGTCTGGAGCCTTGATTATTCTGAGAGATTGTAGTGTAGTGTGTTAGAGTGATTTGTTTCCCCCCATTCTGCTCATAAATGGGGCTAACAATCAAATGGTAAACATGTTCAATATTTACAATGACAAAAAATACCAATTGTTAAATTACACTCCAAAAGACAATAAATAGGTAATTTCTCTAGATAGTTTATGTAAATCTTGGCTCAAAGATGAATAATAGAGTTATTTGATTATGAACATTATTCTATTTCAAAGATGTAATAAATGCTTGCCTCTATCTTCCAAATTAGGCCCCAGTCTATTATCGCCATCTAATCCCAGTTATGCCATAATCTGACTATCATTGCAGATTTGCACAGTTCTCCCCCACACACACACAAGTGGATCAAACCTACGGCAGCGTCTTGTTAATATCTCGCCGGCAAACACGGCCAAAATCCTCACTTGAGTGGTTTAAAGCCACTGGGAACAAGCCATCATACTCTTCAGTCCTTTTTTTCTTACTGGAGAAATGTAGCTAAATCCTTGCTCCATCACCTTTCAGGCCCCCCCATAATCACTACACCCCCCCTCGCCACCGTCTTGATCTGAGGCCTGATGCGGAGCTATGGAATTGCAAATGCATCCTATCAGACAGGGAGATAGATTTGAAGCGCTCCAAGGCCTGTTTGCCTGATATTACTGGGGCAGGAAACTGATGAAAGGATAAACTATACGAGAGTCACAGACTATCACTAATCTCTCACTATATCTAATTTACCCGGGAAGTGAAAGCAAAACGCAGGCAGAGAGAGAAAGGAACGCACCGTGGTGTTTCCGAAGGATCGGCTGAGCTTGTAACAAGCGAAGGCTCAAGGATCACACTCATGTCACACATGATTTTGTGTGGAAATGTAACACCTGTGCTCTGCTGCCAGACAATCGTCGTGGCTTTCATTACTGCTGGAGGGAGGAATTTACTAAAGGTATATTGCACTTGTCCGACTGTGACAGGGACAAACGTAAACTTCAACCTTGGCAAGCAAAAGCACTTTCTAGACTGGGAATGTATGTACCTTTATTCTTGACCACATCATGTATGCATCATGTTCTCAAAATGTCCCCAGCTCTGTTGTACTGCATGTTGTAGGCGTGTTCATTGCCATCAAAATGATGGGTTGCTACATGTAATTATGCTACTGATAAGCAACTTATGCTCAGACAGGCAACACCCAATGCAATAAATAAGGTGTGTGAGAACATACCTGACAAAAGGAGAAATGGGACGAGGGGGTTATTTGAACCCTTTAAAAATTTAGGAAGTTTGACCTCTCAACAGATCAACAAAGCAGCTTCAACTTTAAAGATCACATTAAGCCTACAATTCATCTTCTGAGGCATCAGCCAAAATGTGGTTGTTTTATTGTTGCTCCTTGTGGTATTTTCTTGTTTAAATGAGGTCATATTACCACAGTGGGAAACTTCTAATTTAATAAATTGTGTGAAAGATTATTTTGCCATTTGGTGTGGTCTGTGATCATGGATGTTATGACTCAAATGCCTTTGACGACAAAGCAAATTTTAAGATGTTTTTTTGGAGGATCATCGTGATACTTTTTCATCTTCAAGTTTCGTATTTCATAGCTCATATTTGATTTTTATTTCATCCCACTTAAAAGAGGAACTTGGGTTATTTTGAGGCAGCTTTCCGAGACGCGCTGCTAGCTAAAGTTGGCTAAAAACAACACGTTAGCTAATATACACTTGTTCTAATAATTGCTTATTTTCAATATACTTCTATTACAAATTTAACTTGTGTGCTGCTGGGAAATTAAACTAGAGACCTCAAAGAGGCTATTTGTGGAGAAATCTCAAAATCGACATTTTTGTCCAAACTATCTATTTTCTTGTCTACCACAAAATGAATGCTGCCGACATACGGACCCTGCGCCAAAGCGGGTCACACATTATTTCAATTGTTTCTTTTTGCTTTCCCGCTTAAAACACATTTTTTATAAGTGAGTTGCAGAGGTTAAAGGTCACTTTCATTATGGCTCAAGTTTGAGAACATTTGTTCTTGCGCACAGCACAACAGTCAAGCCAAAACATGTCAGCACAGACAGCAGCATGTTAGCATTCTGCTATGACTGAGACAACCACATCATCCCATGTAAATCACTCGTTTCTTGACCGCCTCCTTGCATTTCCTCTCATCTGTCAACCACATTATGAGATGAAAAACTAGAAAATATGGTGACATTTATCTGTCTGCGGCTGTGGCTGTGAGGAAGGGGTGACCACCTCACACATCAGTGCTATCAAATCAAAGAGTGAAGACCTCAACTTTTTGCTACACAGAAGCAAAATGTATGGGACTGAGAGTGTGATCTCTATTTGATTTAAGTGACTGATGTTTACTCCCATGCACCCTTAAAGATCCTGCCGAGAGTGTAGAACTGGTCCATTGTTCCACAGTCAGAACAAAAACCACACTGCTTCTCCTGAATCCGAGATTCGACTTTGCGACGGACCCTCCTCTCCAGCACCCCTCAATAGGCCTTACCAGAGAGGCTGAGTAGTGCGGTCCCTCCATAGTTGGAACACACCCTCCGCTCCCCCTTCTTAAAATGGGGGACCACCACCCCAGTCTGCCAATCCAGAGGCAGTGTCCCCGATGTCTATGCGATGTTGTAGAGTGTCAACCACGACAGCCCACAAGATCCAAAGCCTTCAGGCTCTTCGGGTGTATCTCATCCACCTCCAGGGCTTTGCCGCAGAGGAGCTGTCCAACCACCTCAGTGACTTCGACCACAGAGATAGGAGAGCCCATGTCAGAGTCAAACTCTGCTTCCTCAAAGGAAGACGTCTCGGTGGAATCGAGTTCTTTGAAGTATTCTCCCCCACTTACGACGTCCTGAGTCGATTTCAGCAGCACTCCACTATACACAGTGTTAATGCTGTACTGCTTTCCTCTCCTGAGACGCCGGGTGGTGGACCAGAATTTTTCGAAGCCGTCCGAAAGTCGTTTTCCATGGCCTCACCGAACTCCTCCCATGTCCTCAGCGACCGCCGAAGCTGCATTCCGCTTGGCCAGACGGTACCTGTCAGCTTCCTCCAGAGTCCCACAGGCCAAAAAGGCCCGATAGGACTCCTTCAGCTTTATGGCATCCCTTGGTTTGAGGATTGCTCCCACAACAGGCACCGACCATCTTACGGCCACAGTTCCGATTGGCCGCCTCGCCAATGGAGGCGCGGAACATGGTCCACTCTGACTCAATGTCGCCCGCCTCCCCCGGGACAAGGTAAAGGTTCTGCTGGAGGTGGGCACAATACGTTTGGGTCTACGAGGTCTGACTGTTATCTTCCCAGACCATCGGAGCCAACACACCATCAGGTGGCGATCAGTTGACAGCTCCACCCCTCTCTTCACCCGAGTGTCCAAAACATGCAACCGCAAATCCGATGACACGACTGCAAAGTCGATCATCGAACTGCGGCCTAGGGTGTCCTGGTGCCTAGTGCACATATGGACAACCCTATGTTTGAACATGGCGTTCGTTATGGACAATCTGTGATGAGCACAGAAGTCCAATAACAGAACACCACAAGGGGGCCGTCCCTCCCAATCACACCCCTCCAGGTCTCACTGTCATTGCCCATGTGAGCGTTGAAGTCCACCAGCAGAAGGAGGGGGTCCCCAGAGGGAGCGCTCTTCAGCACACCCTCAATGGACTCCAAAAAGGGTGGTGGGTACTCTGAGCTGCTGTTTGGTCCTCCAACCCGTCCTCCCACCCAAAGGCGGAAGGAGGTTACACTCTCATCTACTGGGGTGAACGCCAATGTACATGCACCAAGCCGGGGGGCAATAAGTAAGCCCACACCTGCTCTGCGCCTCTCACCGTGGGCAACTCTAGAGTGGAAGAGAGTCCAACCTCTCACAAGAGGATTGGTACCAGAACCCAAGCTGTTTGTGGAGGCGAGTCCGACTATATCTAGTCAGAAGTTTTCGGCCTCGCTCAGCAGAGGTGATATTCCATGTCCCAACAGCTAGCTTCTGTAGCCGGGGATCGGACCACCAAGGTCCCCGCCTTTGGCCGACACCCAGCATTAAATTTAAATTCATTAAATTTCTATTATTATTTTATTTCAGTAACAAATACAGGCACCAAACATGTTGTCTAGTACTGTTTAAAAAGATGTACATAAAAATCTACACAAGAAAGAAAAAAAACGAATAAACTCAAAACGCATTGATAAATTGGTAATAGAATCAAACAAGAGCCCCCTGAATCATAATGGAATCAAAATTAGAGGTGTTTAGAGATTCCCACCGCTAATACAGACAGTTATGGGGTATCCTTTTTCACCACACTTCAGCAATATCACATCCCCAACATTACAAGATGCCACCATATGCTTGCAAATATGCCCAAACATGGTTACCCACTAATATAAAAAAAGCTGTATGATGATTGTGATGTCGAGGATGTATATTTTAGGGAAAAACATTTATAATTTCCTGATATATTTTTTCAGCATTTATTACTGTAACAATATTATTTTTATTTTCATATTTCTAATGTGGTGCAAGAATCTATCTGAATGTTCTGAACTCTTGTTTTCATGAATGTCACTCATCTTCGCATAGAGAATATTGTTAGTCAACTTTTTTGCACTCACCATGAAAAAAAGCATCAACATGATGACACTGTATTATACAGTGAAACTTTTATATATATATATATATATATATATATATAGGTGATCCGCAAATATTTACATAAGTGCCCTTTTACAAGCAGTATTATTTCAATTGCGCTATAAAATACAAACAAAGCCATCAATAGTCGTAAATGATGCATCGTTATATTGTGACATCATGAGCCTTCAACAAGCGTTTATGTGCACCGCAGCATTCTGAATGCAAAACAATGGAGGCACAGGAAACGCAGACAGGAAATACACACATCCCTGCCTGCCTTTGTCTCTTGGCCAAAGGCTCAGCAGCAGAACTCAGCATAGGGAAGGTCACGGAAAGTGTCACATTCTTCGGTTTTACTGAGCCAAAGCAACTTCTCATGAGCCACATCAAAATTGTGTGTTCCAGCAGGCTCTGTAATTAACTCGGAAAGAAGGATGAAACAGAAGCTGCAAAGACAACTGAAGGCTTTTAACGACACTCCAACACATTATGGCAGCGGAGCCCCTCTTTTACTGGTCTCTTAAAACGTTCCTATTTGGATGAATCAAAACATTACAAACTGCAGTAAATAAAAAGGAAGAATGTGGAAAGGCCTTTTATCGTTTCCTTTTTCACTCATTCACATGACAGTTTGTAGCCACATGTGACTAATGTCAAAAAGGTAAATACACCAAATAGTACAAACGGTGAACAACCCCCATACCTCATAGCTATGAACAAGTTCAATATACAGTGTAATGTGTAAAGCTAAAATGTGTTAATGTTTACACATTAGGACGCAGACTTTTTTCTTACATGGAGTCTCTCCCTGAGCTTCCACTTTACTTGAGCAAACCATGTTTGTCTTATTTGGAAAGAAAATCAAAAGTTTCCCAAACCTAGCTGTACTTGCATGTAAGTATCTGCCCATACTTAGCTGAAAGGAAATGTGTACTTCATTTTAGTCTCTGTACTTGCATTAGGAAGAAAAATGTATGTGAAAAGTCTCATTCTTACTGATATGTGATGAGAATGAGTTTCTCTGAATTGAGTTGAATTCTGAAATTAATCAATAAATACAGGATTTGGAGCAACAATATATGCAGCCATCCGAGCAATTGCTTTTTCTGGGACATCCGTGCTTATTTCAGCAAGACAACACTAAACCACATTCTACACGTTAAAACAATGTGGCTTTGCAGTAAAGAGTACGGGTCTTAGACAGACCTGCCAGCAGTCCAGACCTGTCTCCCAATGAAAATGCGTGGCACATTAAGAAGCGCAAAATACAATAACAGTGAAATTGAAAAAGAAAAAGTTGTACATCAAGCACGAATGGGAAAGAATTACACCTACAAAGCTTCAACAATTAGTGTCCTCAGTTCCCAAATGCTTATTGAAGTGTTGTTAAAAGGCAAAGGTGATGTAACAGAGTGGTAAGCATGCCCCTTTCCCAGCTTTTATGGTATAGGCATGCATTTTAAAATAAATAAATAAATGGTCCACAATAATACATAAAGATAATAATAAGTTCATCAGCTTTAACAGTAAACATTTTTGCCTTTGTAGTATAAGTTAATAAGGATTTGCTAATCATTGAATTCTGTTTTAACACCGCAACTTAATTGGAATTGGGATTTGTTCATTCTTGCCGTTTCGCCTGCTGAAGTCAGAAGCAGAGGGCCCGCTTGGGGGTCTTTGCCATGCAATCAATACAGTCTGTAGTCTTATTAGATGAACTGCAGATAATCAACGGTTCTGATGCAGTCATTCTCCATAATGAGCACCATAAAGCATGTGAATTATTCACAAGAAAACTTGAGGTCTTTGTTAAGATTCAAACTAATGGTCAGTTGCAAAATCAGAACCTCTGAACAGTACACAAATAAACAGGGCAGCTCAATATTAGCAGCTTCATGACCTTTTGCTGCTACCACAGGGAATTTCAGAGGTGAACGTAAATGCTCGCAGAGAGATTTATGCCTCGCCCCACCTTTATCTGTCAATGCCCAGATGTCATTGATTGAGAAGTTATTTCTAACTGAAAAAAAAAAGGCTGCAAAAGAACCCTAAAAAAAAGAAGAGGTAAAGCACTGTGGAAATGTGTTCAACATTGAGTAAGCTGAGATGCATTGGACCTGGTTTTGACTACAAGCCATTTGCAGGCAAACTGACCGCCTTAGCCAGATCTGCGGAAATATGCTCCTTCAAGTGGTTAAGAACAGACAAAATTGAGGAAATTATACAAAAAGATGATGAGAAGATGGAAATGAATTAAAAAAATAACAACACTTAATCTTAATAGTGTTTTTGTGCTCCCCCCTCTACAGTTGTAAAGTGTTTTATTCAAGAGGCTAAAGAACCCAAGCCAATTAGAGAACATACTTAACAGCAACAAAACTCAAATCTGTACAGCCTTTCGTATAATTAAGGGGTCATTGACGGATAAGTTTGTCCGATGATGCCCATTCTATGAATTATCATGTGGTGCGACCAAAAAGAAATTACCAAAGTAAATTGGGGCTTTTATTTTGAAATACATTTAAAGACAGGAGTATCATCCACAAAAAAAGGGAAGAACGCAGCTCCTATCATGTTTGTACTGTCTCACAACTATGTAAAAATTTGTTTAACCTTTTAGCAACTGTATTTGTCATATTTGGACATCAAGTGGTATGGCCTGAAAAAACAACAACATTATTTCTATTATAATTTTACTTGTGTGGCTAGCTAGCTTGTTTTGTTTTGATGGCTAATTGTTAGCATCATAACTTTGATTTAAGTTGAAATCGTTTTATGTGGTCCGACCAACCATCATTTGGTGTGGCCATTGTAGACAGCTCTCCATGATAGATGTCCTAAATTGTAGATAATAGTAAATGTCGATAATAGTAAATAATGATAAATGTTTTCTGTGTTTTTTATAATAAATTAACTGTGCTGGCTCTGGTAAAATCCTTATCCATCAACGACCCAAATAGAGTTTGCTCCTTTCAAAAGAGAGAAACATTTGTGCATGTAAAGGATCATTTTAGTTTTGCGATATGACAATTTTTGTGTTTTCAGATGCGAAAGCACATTCCAATCCCAAGTTTGGGTATTGAGCTCTTGAAAAAAACAACAACAAAAAACAAACATTTCATCTATTTTTCATCGGCGTACTGGTATGGAAATAATCTTTCAAATAAACTGTAGCAAATCACTACTCCACACTGGCACGATGCCCGTACTGGATTATCAGGTAATTGTCTTTGACGTTAATCTTGCAGTGCTTTCAGCCCTTCCGGTGCTGGGTCAACACAATAACCTCAGCTAATAACGTTACGCCTGCACCAGCTACAGCAGATCACGTGCATTTCTCTTTTGATGAAAAAGCACAGGGATGCAGGATTTATGCTCTTACGTTGTTGGCAATAGTCAAGGGCAAAAAAAAGTAAATGCAAATATGTAAATAAACACATAAAAGCTGCTTATTATTTCTGTGGGACGGTTGGTGCAGATTGGGTCAAGCGCGCTGATTGCTTCATACTCACTGCAGGAAACAGGATCAATATGGACTTTGTACAACATTTTTGCTTTAGCTCTCTAGATGAGTGCATAAATGATGGATCGAACTTTTGGCTTGAAAAGAATCCAAACTTATCGCTGTTTAACATCAGCAGGATCAGTGGCTCAACAATTATGCTGGCAAACTTCCCGACACTCAAATGCAACTATTAGAGGATACCGGAGAGTCAAAAGGTAGACAGGGGAAAAATACAGGTAAGTGATACAGCGTGGGGGAAAACACAAAAAAAGCACAAAAAATGATTTAAGTCAGCCCTGTGGGAAATGTTCTACGATTTCAGTTTTGCAGCTGCACTGCTAGCAATGAATGTGAAAGGCAGCCCCTTGAGATTGCATCAACTCTGAACAACACTCCGATGTTGCAGTATTACGTTTGACTACATTCGATCACTTTGCTAGCAAGTCTGTCAGTTAGGGCAACAGCAGGGGCCTGTTTTAAACTAATAAACAATGTCTGCACCTATCCTGCATATGGTATGAGAAGAGTGTAAGCCCCTTTTACACTGACATCCAACCGAGGCGAGAACTCACTTCACATCATCACTAAGCTTTCTTTTGCTTTGTCCGGCATGCAACAAAACACAACACACGCAAGCATTCAACATTCAAATAGACAGTCACTCAGGACCCTTGCCGTGTCACGTGACGTGAGTTTCCTTTGAGGCAAAGTAGTGCTGAAATTTATTTGATTCAATCAAAACAGAATTTTGCATTGAAGAAAAATGTCCATCGGCTACAGGGATGAAGCAACCAATCAATCATTAATGTAAAAAATAAATAAAAATAAGACTAAAGCAGGAACTTTTTTTTTGGGGGGGGGGGGGTAATGTGTTTCCTTCTGCAAGATTACATAACTTGAGAAGAGGGTTATATCAAGGAAACACATTTCAAGACGAGTGCATTTCAAATGTGTAGATTTTTTTTAGCTAAAGTTCAGTAGATTGGAGATTACACTTAGCATTGTGCTGCTGCTACAAACTTCAGGTGACTCAAGTTGAACAAGCACATGAGAAGCACAGCCATCCAAATGTATTTCTAATCACAAAATTCAGACGATGGTTTTAATGAATTTAGAATTATAGGGACAAGTTTTACATATCACAGAAATACAGATGGGCCATTTGTGGTTATTGGTAACTTTTCATTAGTATGTTTTAAACATTACATCAGTTTTAGATCACGTTCTAGGAAAATTGTAGTGGTAGAGCTCAAGAACGTAAAAAATGAAAAATGTAAGGTGCATTGTACACAATTTATATTCTGTCGTAAAATTTTTATAAATTTTACAACGTGATTTTTTTCATCCAAATTAGCTATTGCTCTGTGGATTAGTCAATTTTAGCTATAGCTGTTCAAAAATCTTTGTATAAGAAACTTTTTTTTTTTCACCCCCAAAAAATTACCTCCAAAAGTATGTTATCCCATCTAGAATGGGATTCATTCAACTAGATTTTGGGGCGAATTACTATAGATTACAATAATAGGGTGGACCGTTATACTGGGGACAGACAATAAAATAGAACAAAATAAATGAAAACCACAGTTTTGATTCCTATTTATATTTAGAAAAGACTAACTAAACTGAAACAATGACAAAGGTTACAGTAATTTCTGAACTATAAGCCGCTACTTTTTTTTACTCGCATTTGGCCCTGCGGCTAATACAAAGGTGTGGCTTATCTATCAGATCACAAGATCGCACTATAAAGGAAGCGCAAGAGGGTCAGACAGAGCAAAACAAACCAAGTGAGTCCAAATACAGTAGAAGAGACAGAATGAGAGTGAGACAATTTGCACCCTCATTATGGAAAAGAAAGTAGCGGGAACCCGGTGCGGTAACATTAAAAGACCTACGGCTTACAGTCGGGTGTGCCTTATATGTGTGACAAACTCGAGTATTCCCCAAACTTAGTTAGCACAGCTTATCGTCAAGTGCGCCTTATAGGCCAGAAATTACTGTAATCCTTATTTATTTAAATATAAATTGCAAATGTCTTTGTGCTTGAAAGTTAAACTTATGAACACAACTATAAATGTTCAAAAGCTAAACAATGCTTAAAGACACAAAAATGCTATGAATTGTGACCAAAATTCACATGCACATCTCTACTCATGTCAACTTCATCCTCTGAAAATATCAAAACAACTGCCACAGTATTTTGGATTTCATGGACATTAAAGCTTTTGCCACACCATACAGTGCGCTCAATATGTACATTTTCAAGTGCAACTGTATGCATCTGAAACTGATGCTCGAGACATCATTTAAAGGGACATCTAGACAAAAACATTTTTAAGTTCATTACTATTGAAAATACATTTTACAGGCATTATTTTATGTTCATGTGAGAGGGAAGACCACAATCTATGATAAAATGTTTTCAAAGGCTTTGTTCTTGAGGTAAAAGCTTCTTATTTTTTTAGTGCCTCCATTACCATCTTGTGACATCGTTGAACGTTGTGGGGTCAAAAGGTGAGTCAGTTGCAGAGCAAAAAAATCAATCAACGGGAATCTACAAACATCATAAAACAGCGGTGTGCTTAAAGTGACTACCTTGGAAACAATCACAAATAGCAGCTTATCAAATAGAAGACATACGAGTGAGGTATGTGCCCGAAATAGCAGCCCTCATTGCTGCTGTGTTACCAAAAACAAACCAGCCGTGATCTTACGCGTCAGAAACTTCTGAACACTGCTGTTTAAAAATAGAACAAGCTTCTATTATACACTGGGATTTATTTGTGGGCTGCGCACGAGCCAAAAGTGGGTTATGGATTAGTCGCTGGCTGTTTGATGACGAAGCACGCAGCCTTGGGAGGCGTCTTTGAAAACCATCCGCAGCCTTTTGAAGCCCCCTAAGTCTGTCCCACTGATGCCGCCGCCTGCGCTTACATCTCTCACAACTCGGCTCCAGCTAATGGGCGAGGAGAGCCCAAGGCGCATACAGTAGATACGGGCATCATATTTCATGAAGGCGAAGCTTAACAAGATCTGCTTGCTGTGCATTTGGTCACACAAATAGCGACGCGGCATCCAACCTGTTGGGTTATAAAAAGCTGAGGAACAAATCTTGAGTAAAATCTTACTGTACCCAAAGGAAGCAGACTTCCACTTGCGACATGGGATGACTCCTCTGCTGCCAGCCGAAACTACGCTTCCAGGAGTCTCTGTGACTTGGACAGGCAGGGACGCATGTCTCCTGGAGGAGGACAGGTTACATTAGGTTGCATGTACAAAGGCTTTTTGTAAGGCCAATCATTTGACTCCGCCTCATTCAGTTTCTCTTTGAGGTAATGGGGCAGTTTTAACCTTTATGTCCTTTTGCATTTTTTCATAATTTACACAGTGTTACGAATTATAATGTAACAGGGTTTTTTTTTTCTCTGTTTTAGTCGATGCAAATGATACTCATAAGCATAATGTTCAAGTCATTAGCTGTTAAGACATTTTATAGGGTGTAAAGAAGTGAAAATACTTTATTGAAATCAACCATCTCAAACGCAACTCAACAGGTCTAGTGATACAGGGCAACACAAAAAAACAAGAACTTTTTAACAATCCAATAAAACCAAGAGTGATGGAAGAAAAATATTTTATTCATAGTAATTGAAACCTTAAAACATGCCATTTATGAAACGATGGAATTTCCTTTCTTTTTTTTTTTTTATTTTGTCCAGTAGTTGGTAGGGATAACAATATCTAAACATCACAATACGGTATAATCACGATATTGTGGGAACGTTGGTGGAAAAAAAAGGTCACAATATGGAAGAAGAAGAAAAAAAGAGAGAGCTCATACTAAAAAAAACAATATTGTGCTTTTGTACATAACAGCAACAACCTACAATCTCTAATAACACTTAATATTGAGGCACTTAGTTGCTAATGCACGCCACATATTGACTCGATTCACAAGCATATAACGTTCTCCTTCAACTGACGATTAGCATGGATTTTAAACATAGAAGGGCCAAAACATGCCTTGTGAAAATTAAACTGCACAAAAAAATTGGCCACCAGAGGGTGCTAGAACTGCACAAATGAAAATCAACCCGACTTTTTAACAGATGTGCTGCTTTTAATATTGTGACATGACGACGACGATATTGTGGCAGTTTTAATATTGCGATACCGCAATATTCCCTTTATCGTTACATCCCTAGTAGATGGTGTACGAATGAATGCATTCTTCAAACCTCCTGTTAATAATCCTCAATGACCGCTGCAACATTGCAGCTGGGATTCAATCATTGTTTCTCAACTTTTTTACTGCCAAACGTTATCCAAAAAACAACCTTGACAATGCCAGACGATTTCGAGCATTTTAACTTATCTTTCAAGGCAAACAAAATATTGTGTACTTTCACTACATAAAACTTTAATTATTTCATTAGAAAAAAAAAGTATGTTTCTACTTTATTCCGTTCTTTAGTAATCACCATTCGGAAATAGGTAATTTGAGTGACAGTGAGCGAAAATTGAAAAGATGAAAAAACAAGCTCTTTGTGAAAAGATAAATTTTCTGCACAACAGTGACATGGACACTATTATTTTTTGTTTGATGACGCTCTGTGAACTAGATTTAATGTGACAAAGGCTTTCATCATTCACGTTCTATTTCATCAGATTGGTCATGCTTCAGTGTAATTCCATTGAAAAGAGATACAATGCTGCCATCTGCTGGCCATAGTTAGTAGGTGTTTGTGATTTTACAAGTCTATTGAGTAAGCAGCGCTGCGCAACAACTTCCACTGCCCATTGAGGACAAAAACGTACTAAACGTAAATTAACGTTTTTGACAGCATTCATTTGGATTTTAGTATACGTCATTTAACGTTTTTGGTAGTAAAAGAGTTAAATGGCATGTTTTATGGTTTTAACTAGTAAGAATAAAATATTTTTCTTCCATCACTCTTGGTTTTATTGATTATTAAAAAGTTCCCATTGTTTTATGTCACCCTGTATTTTAACATAGAACCCTTTATTTGAGAATATCTTTGTAATTCTTTACATCCACTAAAGTTTTGTGGATAGTTTCTGCTGAATTTTCTTTGCAGGATGTCAGAATAGTCTCACAGAGCTGCAGTATGGAGAACAGCCTGAATCATGTTGAGAGATCTGGTCGCCCCCTTTACAGGGTTTAGAAAGTGTGAAATGGAACAATGAAAAGTATGTGGAGTTTCAAATGAAAACGGGTGCTTTCCGTACCGAGTCAGTCATTAATGACAGTGCAGCATCTCATGCCGCAAGGAATACCTCTGCATCATGAGCTACTTTTGCCTTAAGCAAAGTGGGTGTGAGGCAGTTGCAAAAGATCAATGAGGGTGGGAGGCACTTCTCATCCAAACAGCAGCTCTGGGAGGTTATTCTGACATCCTGCCAAGAAATTCCAGCAGAAACTGTCCCCAAACTTACATGTTCAATGGACAGAAGACTTGTCAAGTTTGGATCAAGTAAAGGGTCCAATGTTTAAATATAACTTGACCAGATAATGATTGAAATGGCTTTTGATGATTGAACACAACCTCCTAACGTTGCAAATTCAACACGTGACTAGTTCCTGTTCTTTACAAGCTATAACATGTTTTGAAACTATAATGTGCTTAATAATTTGGAACAGTGAGTTTTTGAACTTTTTTTTGTTGATAATTGAAAAGCTGGTTCAAAAACATTCAAATTATACTCTATAACAGTTATGTCACTTGATTTGACTGTTAGGAAAAATCACACACAAAAATCTTCTGCGTTATTTGGTTAACCTATTAATACAAAATTAAGAGTATATTTCCCTACACAGGGTCTTCTACAGTTGTGTAGTGTATGACCTTCTTTTTTTTTAATCTTGTTTTTAAATATGATCTTGTTTTAGTTTTTTTCTCTGTTCTTTTTATCTATTTATATTGATTATTTTTATCACAGTTTTAAAATGCTTTATTTTTGTCTTTGCACTGAATGTTCTGCTGTTTCATTGCACTGGTTGTAATGACAATAAACTGAATCTGAACCTTTTAGACAAATGAGGTGAACACAGATCTATGTATATATGATACATGCGTGTGTTAAACCAACACCGCTGAAAAAGTATTGTCACAATTTGCACTCTCACTCTAAAACAAAGAAAGATATTGGGTAAAACAAGGATACCCGTTGAAGAGGAAGTCAACCCCAAAATGGTCTTCCCAAAATATGCAGACCCACAAGTCTAAACACAGCATACTGATTAATATTGCGTTTGTGGAATATGAGTTAAGCCGGAAGCTTCAGAAAACAGCTGAGCTTTGATTGGTTGTTGCCTAAACCTGAGCAACTGTGATGTCATATTCAGTCGAACTCAAGTGGCAACGAGGCCGCCCCCTGAGAGAGACAAAAACGGGTGGATCTTGCTGCTTAACTCACATTCCATAAACGCAACATTAATCAGAATGGCATGTTTAGTGCCACTAGTGGATGTACATACAACATACAGTATTATTGTAAAGAGAATTTTTGGTTTGACGTCCCCTTGAAGGGGAAACCATGTTGAGAGAAGTTTGCCCTAAATGATAAAAGACCAAAAAAACATTACATGCCCTTTAGTTTCTCGAACCTGGGGAACACCTTGGAATTGCAAGGATGTCACAAATTGGAGTAAAATAGCTGTGAAGATCACCATAATGCCACTCTGTACAGCATTAGGTTGCAGTTTTGAGCCTAAAAGCAAGGCATGCGCCGATAAGAAGAGGAATGAGGCCAGCGTAAATTCTTGTGGACGTATAAACAACCAAAACAAAGCTGTGTTCTTTCTATGCATTTCACGCATTTGATCGATCACGGCTGCTCAAAGAGCCTGCTGCTTCAAGCTATAAAACAAGCCTAAAAGTCTAAACATCCTCAGGAAACGAGTGAAAAGCCCTCCTACGCGGCGAAAAGAAGCTGGACGATATTGTGATTGAATGCTTGACATCATTCATTTAGTTTTTTTCTTTCCTTTGTGTTACGATTTCTTGTTTGTTTGTCCAGGCTTGCATTTGCCTCTTTACAGCGATGTTCACACTTGAGATGATGCAGACAATACGAGAGGTGTACTGGCTGGTCCACCAATATCGGGGCCATTGAAGTGTTTGATCTGGTGTTGCCATGGCAACGAGACACCGCTCTCCTCATTACAAGCCAGTGCAGCAGTAACATGATTTTGAAGCTGCTTCGGCGCAGTTCTCACAAGTTGTTGCACTGTATATCCTTCTATTTATTTTAATCGCATGGGGGAAATAACAAAACTTTCCAAGTAATACTCCACTTCTGATTGTATAACCGGTGGCAACATTTGACATGTCTATCCAAAATTGAACAGAACCCTTATTAACCTGTAAAATGACAACTCTAAACGAACTAATGTTAACTTCTGCAGACCGAATTGATATCTCTGCCTCAAGGGAGGGTTTGTTGCAAACCTGTGGCATTGCACTGCATTATGAATAACAATGGACGCGATACTGTCATGAAGTCAACTTAAACTGCTGAACACACACAAACACACCAGACCAGCAATCCTAAACTGCAACAGCACTTCTTTACATCATCCATTCAACCCATTTCCTCATATACGTTCACATTTAGGTATTCATGTCAAAGTGTGTATTTCCACAAGAGACACTACTGAGCTGTGCCCTCATCAGACACGAACCAGGCATGTCCAACTGTCAACATGCAATCACAATCTCGCAGCTTCTCTCAATGGACTTACTGTATGTCTTTATAAAAACTAAAGAAATATAGCAGCTTCTGGCATGCTCAATCAAATCCACGATCACCGGCTGCAAGTGAGCTGGAGTCTATGCCACCTGACTTAGGGCAATAAGTGGGGTACACCCTGGATAGGTCGCCAGCCAAT
Source organism: Vanacampus margaritifer (assembly GCF_051991255.1). Classification (NCBI taxonomy): domain Eukaryota; kingdom Metazoa; phylum Chordata; class Actinopteri; order Syngnathiformes; family Syngnathidae; genus Vanacampus; species Vanacampus margaritifer. The sequence goes on along the minus strand of NC_135432.1, from coordinate 31,037,581 downwards.
CACAGCACACAATCATTAATGTGACTTTTAGCAGATGTTGTTTGATGCTTCCACAAGCCAATGAGCAATCAGCAGAAGTTCCTACAGTGCAGCTCATACTGTAATCAGCTACTATTTGATGAATGCTGCTCAGAGGCCCTGAGTAATATCATTGAGTAAGTATGCCACAGCTGCCGGCATTTGCTGTTGTTTTGGCATAATGAATTATTAATTTCAGAACTGCTAATGCCTCCTCTCAGCCACAATGGAATGAGCTTGAAGTAGTTTCCTGCCTCGCGTTAATTACTCTGATAGTCAATTTTTTCCTCATTTTCCATGAATGACATTCTGCTGCAAAAGATTGAGTTAAGTCCCAGCAAGTCATAGGAAACAGTGTGTATGTACAAAATGACATGCTTTAATGAGAACTGGGGGGTGGCCTTTCCTAATGTGGGCTAGCGTGCTAGCATGTAGCATGGCCTAGCAGAGTTAAAGTCACACGGATGTTTACAGTCCAGGTTAGGTACCGTCCACAAATTACATTTCCAGAGTGAACAATATCAATAATGGTGACTTGACTGGTAATTTGAGCCTCTGTACTACACAACTTGCAGACGCTCCCCAACTTCTACTAGCTACACTATGAGCCGGTCGGCCAGTTTCATTTTGCTGGACACAAATCATTGGCGAGTAGTCTGTGGCTGTACTGCTTTTGAAGAAGTGCTTCTTTGCTGTCCGCCGTGGGATGTAATAATTCCTCGTGAGTCTCTTTGTTGTCATTCATGCCATGTCATTTAACCCTGGAGAACCCAAGAACCCTTTTCTTCTTTGGAAAATTATGAATTATACAATAAATGACTGCTATAAGTTCACTGAACACCAAAATATATGTTTTTTCAATTTTAACCCTTTTTTGTTTAACTAGCTCAGAGTTGCTAATTTATCAAAATATATATATAAAACATACTCCTAGGCATTCTGCAACATGATATGAAATAGATTAACAAAAAAAACAACAATTTTACCATCTGATGGTTTGCTGAGAAGATGGTTTTGTTTGGATTGATTTCCAGCTCAACAAAACAGCATGTTGCCAGCCATCTTGTCACCACCACTCTGGCTCATGTAAGTGCAATATTCATCCACTAGATGGCCCCATGCAGGGGTCAGAAGTGGCACTCTGGACTTTTGAAAGTCAAAAAAAAAAGGTATTTGTTATTTGAGTAGCAGAATTTATAGGGGCCAAATTTGACCCTGTGTTTTCTCCAGCGTTAATGTCTATTTTACGCACGCGATTCGTCACGTGATTCGGTCCAAAATGGCCGATACTGTACTTAATGCAAAAATATTCATAAAAAGTTCTATAAAATCATAATCGCTACTTGCCAATTTTTTCAGGGAAGACTTGAAATGAACCATTTCACCGAATAACTGGTTAGTTCTTCATAAGTCTTGTATTCCTTTAAAGTTGGCTGCATTTGCGGGTAAATTGGTCGCAGTGTCGAGCCCTGTGTTACTAAGTGAGAAGTGAGAATGGCGTCACATGGTTGCGACGACGATCTCGGTGGGACCGCATTGTAGGGCGTCAGAAATGCGATGATACTCGACATTTCAAGACAGAGTTTAACCAAATGGCCAAGTTAACTTACTTAAGGATTATGTCCTTGATCGGGCCACAGTTTCCTCTGGAATCGAGAAAAATTAACTCCTTAGTACACCAATTTGCACACCCGTACACATGACAGCTAGGCATGTTGATATTGTTAGAAACTATTCAAAAAATTCTTAACAACTCCACGCTAAAAAACATATAGAAATCCTTCACAGCCACAGCCACACGTGTATCTGCCATAGTTTTGAGTCAATGCTGCAAGCGCAACCTTTGATGACGTGGGCTGGAAAGGGTAGTCCACTTAAAATGCCCCTTTGTACAGTAGCTGTCAAAAGTCTGTTAGTTCCAGAATTGGCCCTTGTTGATTACTAGCACTGTGGCACTCCATCATCGTGACGTCATCATTCACCATGTTGGATGTAGCAGCAAATGTAAAGGCTGCGCATTGTCGAGTTTGTTTGCAAGTCAAGAACATGTTAAAATGCAAGAAACTAGTGGGATTTTACAAGGGCAAATTAGACTGCGAAAGCGGAGACCGGTGCCTCGCAAAAATACACATTCTTAACTCTTTGACTGCCATGGACGTTAAAAGACGTCAAGTAAAAACCTACGGAGGGCCGCCAATGACGTTAAAAGACGTCATCCAATTTTTTTAATTTTTGTTTTTGAAACGGGTGGAGGAAAGCCTTGGCCAGCTGTGGTGAAAGTTTCAAGCAGATCTAGTTAGCCTAATGACTATTTTTGGCCCCTAGATGGCAGCAATGACTCTCTTTTGACAAGATTGGGTAGGCGTCAGTAGAAGACGTGAGGCGGAGCTAGAGGGGACAATGGCTGGGGAAGGGAAGAGAACATGGCGACCGGTTGCAAGCAGCTCACGCTCAAGCAGTTTTTTTCAAAGACGAAAAGCATCGACCAACGCTTAAGAGCACATTGATGACGACGATGATCATCATCGATGATGATGATGGTGACTCCGAGGTTGGAAGCATTGACGCGGCAGTAGAAGACGTGAGGCGGAGCTAGATGGCTGAGAAAGTGAACAATGGCGACCGGTTGCAAGCAGCTCACACTTAGGAATTTTTTTCAAAGACGAAAGGCATCGACCAACGCTAAAGAGCACATTGATGACGACGATGATCATCATCGATGATGACGCCGAAGTTGGAAGCGTTGACGCGGCGGCTATGACGACGTCATAAAGGTTCACCGGCTAGCGATGCTAACACCGGAAAACGCGGAGCACAACCGAGCACTTAGAGCACAGTAGTGGGTACAGTCTGCTACTTGCTATTCCCCGGAGAAAAAGGCCGTCAAGAAAGTGTAACGTCTGCACGCAAAAGGGACAATCGCAGTGAAACTACTCTGTTGTGCAAATCCTGCTCCCTCTCCTTGAACGCAGGGGAGTGTTACAAAAAGAAAAACTGTATTTGAAACATCCACATAATTGTAAATAGTACCACAGTTGCAGACATTTGTAAATAGTTTGCGAAATTGTTTTGTCAAATTGTTACACTGTTGAATGGAAATAAACGTATTTGGCAATCTAAAAACACTTTTTCATTGTTGGTGATAGTGTTTTACAGAAGTAAAGCACTATTTAGGTGTTTGTGGCATCATTCATGGACAAAAAGAAGTGTACAAACTTTTTTTTTCTGATGAAAGATGAGAGTTCAATCTTTCATTTGGTAGTATGTGTGTTTCCATAGTCCAAACACAACATTTTCTGTGGACCTTGAAAGATCAGTCAAAATGCTTAAATCGGCTGGCACTGACGACATCCCATTTCTGAAAACGTCTGGCAGTCAAAGAGTTAAACGAGTTACATCCTTACAAAAGTTACACAAGAGTTACACGAACCCACTGACTTCTTTGTGTGCGCCGGGCATAAGAGGTAAAAGAAACCTTCATACAGACATACATATATGTCACGATACACCTTGTAATAGTGTACTGTATAGAATCCCTTCATTTACCATGAGTGCATGTGTGTGTGGCACAACAAAAGGAGGGAAAGCATGAGGATTCTGAACTTTATTTTTTTTTAACATTTATAAAAATGTACGTAGCACACTTTCACAGAAAAAAGAAGGTTGTCGAAAGGTGATTTTATTTTATTTTAATCATCTTATAGCTGACAATCAAACCCTCGCTTTGGAATTCCTCGATCTTCCACCAGGCAGGAAATCTGTCCTTTGTCAAATTTGTTTCCCTTCTTGCTTGCGGGAGGCATGGCTGCACTCCCTCACACAGTAACTCTTATTTGAATACTTCGACCAGATAAATGTGACAATAAGTCAGAGAGAACAGCGCTGTAAACAACAACCCTGATACAACCAAGAGAGTGGAAACGCCACGATGATGTCGATAATGACGCACAGTGCAATACAATAGGCCCCACTGTATCTTGTTGACATTATATATATATATATATATATATATATATATATATATATATATATAATATTTTTTCATTTTATGATTTTCTCCAGTGTTTTCTCTGTGGAAGCCCTCTGCAGCAGGAGCTGCGGTGGGCCGTGGCCGTGGTCCTGTCCCAAGGGGTCTCCAATTGCTGTATGTGCAGGATCTTGCTGTGCTGCTGGATCGCAGGCTCTATGCTGATTGCCTGTAGCCTATGGTCCTGTCCTAATGCAGACGGCTCCTTGAGATGGTATATATCTAGAGCTGCCAAACGATTACATTTTTTAATCAGATGAATCACATCTTAGAATTTTATCACATGAACATATATTCTAAATGTCATACGCAAATATTTATTAAACGCTTTACTTTAATGCATGTAATTATGTTTATTGCTCAAACAACCTGTGCTACCTTAAACGTAGCCATTGATAGATATTATAACATTTTTAATTCTTCATTTCATATATTAACCATTGTTATACATTATTAACATTTTAATTCTTTATATTAACCTTGTCGAGATGTTTTGTGTCCTGTGCAGAGCAGATGGTGTTGATTTCGGTATAATCTGACCTTAAGCTGGGACATACTATTTAGTCTAAAAAAAATCCTTCTCAGCGCTTTGTGCGAAAACACATTTGGTCCTTGAGAACAGAATCTGTTTCGAGCACGCACTCCTGACTCTGTTTTCGCTACTGCTCATGGAAAAGTACCCAGAGAGTATGTTTTGTCTACAAATGAAAGAGAGGAGGTCTTTTAACTATAAGAAGCCATTGTACACGCGGAAGAGCTACATTCGACGCTCTGAATCCCACCTGTTTAAGTGATGAATTAGAGGCTGTTAAATGTCCAGAGATCTCTGTTAGATAAAATCATTTTTGCAAAGGTGCATTAAATCTGTCTTCAAATTTTACACGCAAAGAGGACAAATACTTTTAATCCTCTTTCACCATCCACTGTCACGCTAAAGGATAACCTATGGTCAAAATTAATAGTGTATCTCTCTCTCTCTCCCCCCACACCCCCCAGAGGACGTGAGATTGAGTTTTGTTCCTAAAGAAACAGCATGCGATCGGTAGAGTCAACCTCCCCACGCCGTCCTCGCGTCATTCACCAGACGCATTCAAGAGTTTTGATCATCCCTTTAGGAACGCTACAGAGACTTTCCTTGCTTTCTTTATAGTCGTTTCACATTGCTTGGCAGAGAGCCGCCGCCATTCTACGTCACTACGCACGGAATGCATTATGCAACGTAAATAACAATGGCAGCATATGTCCAAATAAAGTTTCTATAAAATGTATTAAACTGGAAACGATTTTTCAAAAATGAATCTCATAGTTATGTTAGTAACAACCAAATAAATAATAAAGAGCAAACTTGTCATGACAGTCGGTGTTCCTTTTAAGCCCTGCAACTTTGCAAGTGCAAAATTCCGCCTAACATGGGGACAAACTTTGTGGGTTGTCTTACTAAATCCATCCATTTATCCATTTTCTATACAACTTGTTCTAATTTGGATCCCAAGTGAACTGAAGCCTATCCCAGCTGACATTGGACGAGACGTAGGGTGCACACACTGCTGAAAACGTAACTTAAATGCAATAGAATTGGTTGCATTATACAAAGAAAATCTTCAGGACCTCGGTAAACTACATCATTATGACATCAGCCAAGCCCAGCAGAGTGAAACACTCAGTCCTTGTTTTTAATCAACAATGATGTCCCAGCACCAGTAGATTCTATTGTTCTTTCTTTCTGCTTCACACGTGTATGATGTGTTGTTTAATCTCGGCATAGTGTTTACTAGGGGTGTAAATTGCGTAGTACCCGGCAATTCAATCCATATCACGATGCATAGGTCAGGATTCGATTCATTGCCGATTAATCCCGATACAAATCTATAAATTGATTATTGTGATTTTTTTTTTTAACTCAAATTTTGAAAATACTCATCAGTAAACTTGTACATGTAGTGGAGGACGTGTCTCAGGGTGTAGAGACAGTCGTTCAGTAACCAGAAAGTCGGCTGTTTGATCCCCGCTCTCCCCAAGTCATGTGTTGTTGTGTCATTGGGCAAGGCACTTCACACACATTGCCTCCAGTGCTAATCACACTGGTGTATGGAAGGTGCGAATGTTTGGTGGTGGTCGGAGGGGCCGTAGGCGCACACTGGCAGCCACGCTTCTGTCAGCCTGCCCCAGGGCAGCTGTGGCTACTTAAGTAGTTTACCCCACCACGGTGTGAATGTGAGTGCATTAATAATGTATCCATTCCATTGTAAAGCTCCTTTGAGTGTCTAGAAATGCGATATATGAATCTGATGCATTATTATTATTATTATTATTATTATGTACACTGTTAGATTTGTATGAAAACGTATTTATTTATCTGAAACTTCAGGCTTATAACTGAACCACTGTATTTAACAAACATGTTGCAGTCTGTTTCATGTAATAAAATATGAAGGCTTAATGTTCCATTAATATAACATTCTTCCATGCTTAAAGTGTGAACCCTAACTAAGAACTGTGCACTGTAATATCGCGATATATTGCCGAATCGATTTTTTTTAATACCCCTAGTGTTTACAGAACAATGGCTGATTAGAGGGACTTAAATCCACTTCAGTGGGTCAAATGGGACTAAAACAAGACACGCAAGAAGGCTCAGTCTCCTATTACTTCAAAGAGATGAGCATTGCTCTCTATGGCAACCAAGAGCTAAGTAGAACAGAGAGGCACGACACTAGACAGATATTGACGTACTGTACATACACAGTTGCAAAGTCAAGTGTCTCTTTCCACAACTGTCTGCAGGAATTTTGAGGGGGAAAGTGTAAAACAAAATGTAGATGTTTTTGTTAAGGTATATAAGTCATTTTCAATCATTTTCAATACAGTGTGAGCATGGGATTTTAAATGAGCAAATTTGCACTGCTCAGAAGAACCCCAACCATGCATAAATCATCTCAACCAATTGGAAATTTTAATTATCCGCTCAGCTGTCACACACAAATAAAGCTGCCACCCAAAACTAATGCACAAGCTCAGGACAGGACAGCAAACAGGAATAAATGTTAAAAGCGTGTCAACTGTATGCAGTGTCATAGTGATCTGTAGCCCCTTCTGACTTTATGAATAACCCCCTTTAAAAAAGATAAGCATCTTTATTGCCTGACGTTCTGTTGAAGAACAATCCAATACAAGCGGGTCAGCGAGGCTGTCGAGAGCCTCGCCGCCACCCTCACCTAGCTTCTAATCACATCTGAATGAAGCCATCCATCCTGATTACAGAACAGCAGACCAATTAAACACCGCCTTGTTGTTATTCCTCTATCATTAACTACAGTGTGCATGAGAATAATCCGCCATTATCTGCCATGGCCTTGCCGCTCTCCCTACATGCACACTTCAATGAAACCTGTTCACAATGACTCTTTGGGGAGCAGGGTTTATTTATTTATGGTGCCTGTGCCAAGTTCAGTGGATTTTTCATTATTAATGATAATGAAAGCTAGGCATGTAGCGCACAAAATGTTAAACCAGGCGGTCTGACTTGTGTCACAATGTGGTGTATGAGAAGGGTGATGGATGTCATGACAACACAACAGGTCTGCTGTGTTCAGAAAACTGCTTGCCTGCTGCAGTCATTTCAGTTTTGAGCTTTGATGAAAGGCAACCAAAACAGAAAGGCAAGACGTATATTGAGAAATTCACATTGCAGTGATATGAAAATGTCACCAGTTCCACTTGAAACGGGTGCGAGTGTCTTTATTCAGAAATGGTGGCAGCACCAATGGTGGAAGCAGGCACACACAAACGTGTTTCACTGTCCATCGGGAGGCATGGAACATAGTGGAGTATGTAGTAGCACACATGCATCTCATGATGATGCATTTATGTGACCCTAGAAAAGTTCTCCTGTTTACATTTGAGTAAAACTTAATTGTGGTACAGTGGTGTTGAATTTGGGCATCATAAATTCAGACGCTAATTTCCTCCCATGAATCAAGGATCTGCTGTATGTAATAAAGTGAAAAAAATGCAAAGTAAAATGATGATTGGGCCTTGGAGACCAGAAAATAAAGGTCGTTTTTCCCTTCAGGTATCACTGTTTATTGATTGACCGCACATGCAACATGCCTTCGCCTCCAGTTCAGCAAAAAAAAAAAAAAAAAATGCATGAAAGGCAGGAGCATTGCAGGCAATCCCAGCACATTGATGTGACATGCATAATCCAGCATGTACCACCGTCCCTTAGCTATCTAGTGTTGCCAGACAGCACCCCACCCTGAGAGGCTAGCATTTGTGGTGACAGTCTCAAGACCAAGTGACCGAGTTATGCCTATTGACAGGAAAGCCATGTCTCTCCATGTGACCAGGGCAAGGTAGTCCCGATGTGACACTCTGAGCTTCTGGTGATGATGCCACTTGGCGCCCAAGTGGAAGCCGTACAGCCATGTCTGCAGGGGAAGCAATGACAGCAGCCCCAACGGGACCACAGCTGTCCTGGATGTCAGCTTGCCAAAGAGTTGTAGGAGTGTGATATACGGCAGCAATCTGTACTTCCACTGCAAGGAGGAGAAGAGCATCCTCCACCCTCTGGGTGCAAGGTCATCCCAATAAAGGTCATCCTCTGAGTGGGGTTCAGACGAGAAATGGAACCTGAGGCCAAACCAGGCCATATGGGCAAGGAGATTAGATAGAGATATATTGGATGACCTGGGTGCAAGAGCAGTTTACAAACATTGAGTGAAGACCCTTGGGGAGAGGGAGAGCCCGAAAGGGAGCATAAGGAACTGCCAGTGGCGACCTCTGTAAAATGGAGAAACTGCCTGTGCTGAGGTGCAATAGGGATGTGAAAGTAGGTGTACTTTAGATGAACGGATGTGAACCACTCACTTCGGGTGACCAGAAATTGGCCGCAGTTAGCATGTGGAATGGCAATTCCTTTAGTTGACGATCGAGTCCCCTCAGGTCCAATATCGGCCGGGGGGGCACTAGGACACAAATTGAATAGAAGCCCCTCGGGTGTACCTGAGGATCTAGGGCCTCGATTGCCAGAATGGCGGACAGCCCTTGGTCCTTGCCCCCTTTGCCAAGATCTTTGCCTTGCTGATGATGGTTGCTTGTATCCATGGGTCAATTTAGAGGCCAGTAAATTAGCTGCTGATGAAAAAAAAAACAAAACTGCTACCGGCCCCAAGGCCTCAATCTCTGGCCCTCAGCCCCTAGGCACCCTGGAGGGACGATGGGTAGGAGGTGCGAAGTCCACAGCGAGTCTCTGTTAAAGGTCGCTGGGGACCATAACGCCCCTTGACATGAACCTGTGGTAGAGCAAACAGGGGACAGTAGAGGGCCACTGGGTCTACTTAAGTAAAACTTAAGGCTTCCTATTTTCAAAAGTTCTAACCGTTCTCTCCAGTGCCACTCAGCTGAACTAAAAAAGCTCCCCAGTCCCAGTGGAACAGTTCCGAGACCCTCCATGAGATCTAGGAAAAAAGAGACTGTGCAAGACACACCAGGTGGTGAATATGGACCAGGAGGGACATATTTCATCTGAGTTTTCTAGTCATCACTAAAAGTTACAGTACTGTGCAAGCTACCCTCCTGTATGGATACAGAGAGAATGCACATAAATTGAGCCAAGTTCAGGGTTTACCTTTCATCGATGAGGAAATGAGTGTGTACTGCGGCTGCGTCTGGCGGTGGAGCTCGGGAGTTCCGAATACCCAGAGCGCATACTAGGGGTGCAATGGTTTTAGATTTTGGTGTACAATTATAGTCTGAGGGAAAAAAACGCGATTTTACGGTTTATTCTTGTAGACATAAGAAAAAAATCACATCAGCATTCTTTGAAAATGTTTATTTTTAACAACAATAAATAACTACAAATACTTTTATTTAGTTATTTTAAGTTGCTGCATTTTAAAACAAATACAGCAGATTAGACAGATGGCTCATAGGCTCTTAAAATAGGGCCTGGGCACTATGCATAACAAGTGGACCTTCAACTGACACTAAGGTTGAGGACAACACACAGCCAGCCGAAGAATCTCATCCGGGTGATGCAATGGATGGCTCAACGTCTGGCATCCGTTTTAGGTCAGCACCAACGTCAATACATGGTTGCCAGAGCTTGAAAGAAAAAGAGGGCCACCTGCGCCAGAAGAAGGAGCCGACTCACTCTGCTGAGGTATGTCAAACAGCAGACAGTGCGAACGATAGCTTGCATTGAGCTATCCACCACCTTGCTTGAGCCAAGGACAGGGATCCTGTTTCTAAAATCATGAATGCCTGAATATCCTCATCCTCTAGGAACTGATAAGCCAAAGCTGCCAGAGAGATGGCTTCATCTTCCCAAGCAAGGTCTGGCAAGGGCAAGCCTGCCACATCTGTAGAAGCGGTAGAAAGACCAACTTGCAAGAGGGGCTTGATCTCCGCCAACTCAGCGTGTATTGGCTTCACCACCGAGGCAAGCTGTTGCTCCGCAGTCGCCCTCTTCTTGCCACAGCGTTTTGAACGCCTTGGGTGAAAGAAACACCTGCCGCAGTCCAGCAACCCTCAGTGCCTGGGGCATGCCACTGTGGCCCATGCATGATTTCCATACAGACTCTCGCTAATGTGCTAAGGCCCAGGGCAACTTGGACAGCAGTTATGGCCATCATAACCACAAAGAGAGCACTTCAGTCAACACAACAACGGGAACCTTCCATTGTGAATGGCTCTACTGTTCACAATATGCGATGAGGGAACGGGAAGGCAGATGCCACCGTGACAGCAGACGCAAATTGCACATCTCTAGTGGCACGCGCACAACACAAGGACAATAAACGTAACGGTAACTAATTAATAAGTTCGCAATAAGTCAAGGGACGGAAGTGTGGATGCCACCAACAAAGTAGCTGCACAACAGCTGGCACACGCTCAACACAAGGCCATGGTCACTTAACGAGCTTGTTTAACCTGAGGGAGGATGTCAATGCTGCCCATAGTGAAAGCCAGTCAAGGGTTTTTTTATGTATTCTTTTTTTTTTTTAAATCAACAAGAAGAACAACTGTTAGAAATTGACAAACAGGCAGGGAAGGTTTATTTGTAGCACACGATTAATGCACAGGGCAAATCCAGAGTATATTACAGGTATAGTGGCTAAGATTGCAATAACTCTCTCGGGCTGCAGACAAAATAATGATTTTGTTGTACTACTGTTAGATACAATGATACAGCTTGCATGACGAGTTATGCTTTTGAGATGTCGCCTGACTAAACGTCCCCAAACACCCATACTCAAGAGGACAGAAAATCAATGATAATCGCCTACTGGATTTTCTTCACATTTTTAATGGGCAGAGTATCTAAGGAACTTACACGGCAAGGCAAAATGTTCACTAATACATACGGTAGAGACTCTTGACTTCAGTACTTTAAAGGCATTTGAAGCCTACCACATAAACGTCATATTTATTGGCATTACTAAATTCAGAGCAACAAAAAACTGCCATTGCGCTCCTAAAAACTGTTACAAATGCTGTACACCCTTAGTCAGAAGAGATTTATAATGTTCACAAAGCAGATAAAAAGTGGAATTTTAAATTCATAATTTGTTCAACACTTCCTCCACAGGTGGTGACACGGCCTAGTCGTATAATGGTCGTCTCCCAACCCAGAGGTTGTGAGTTCAATCCCTGACCCTTGCGACCATGTCAAAGTGTCCTAGAGCAAGATACTGAAACCCCAATTGCTGTTGATGCTGGTGGAAATTGTGTTTGGCTCGTAACTTTAGAGAGTCACCGGCCACGTTGACTGGTCATCAAAAAAGTTCATTTAGAGCCCTGCATACAACCATGCAACATGAGTTGCACAATGATAAACTCACCAGAGAGAAGAAGAAAAAAAATCACCCATTCACCCATCCTTCTTTTTATACCGAGTCAATGCTAGCTAACTAGGCAAGAGTCAGGGTGCTGGTCACGGGGACGCATCACAGGGCAACCATTCAAACTCACATCAGGATCTATTTAGAGTCATCAATTATTCACAACCATTGATTGCAAGATAGAGTTACATTGTGCTCTCGTAATTAATATAATATGTATATTGTTATTAAATTCAATTAAACTGAATACGTTACCTGACCATTCTGGATGCGTCACCGTCAGACCTGGAAAAATAAGAAACAAAAGATAGGTTGTATGCTTTTTGTTGAGCATGTGGAAATCAAGATGATACAGCAATGCAACTACAGGCATGCAGAATCATAAAATGCCTTACTTAACCGCATCATTTGAATTAGCAGCTTTACTACTAAAGCAGCCAGGTTTAGCCGACTAGTAGCACTATGGAGAAGGTCGATACAAGACAATGCTTCTTTAACGTGATGTTTTACAGACACATATGAAGACAAATGTAGCACTCACAGGGCAAAACTCATCGACACACATCAATGTCCAGTCTGCAAAAGCATTACATACAGCTAAATGGTTCCTATTGATGGTGACGCCCACATTGGCGCGCTTTGGCACATGCAGATAGATTCACACTGATAGTCACTGAGTTGGGGTGGGTGTGTTGTTCGGGGAACAACTATCCCAACTTCTCCCCCATTGTTAGTGGAAAAATTATATTGAATGTAGTGCTGTCAAAGTTAAAGCTTTAAGTAATTAATTAATCACAAATTGATTGCATTAATCATGTATTAACTCAGATTAATCACAATTAATTTTGAGTGCAGATGATCCTTTAGCTTGATAGCGGACTTAGGTTAACGGTAGCACAGGTTGTGTTTGAGCAATAAACATAACTACATGTATTAAAGTCGGTAAGGCATTTACTAAATGCCTGTGTATGACATTCAGATATTTGTTTATGTCAAAATATTTGGGTAATTTTTTTCCTCCATTTTAAATCATGCAAGTAATTAACTGATTAGAAAAAGAAAAGGATGAGCGTGTGCAGTGGATCAAAAAATGTTGGAGACATTCTCATAACATTAAATGTCGAAATTAACACATAACAGACGCTCTTCAAATTTGGCGGGCAAAAAATGTTGGGAAAAAAGCCTTTTTATCGAGAGAAGTGATTAATCAAAATTCTAAAATGTGATTAATCTGATTAAAAAATGTAATCATTTGACAGCTCTAACTGAATGTCAATTATACATGTATTTTCGCTATTAGTGGGCCAGCCCGGTCCCTAATCCCCACAAATAGTGGGGGTCGACAGCATGATGAAAAAAATTGATTGTTGTTTAACTGTAAATTGCCAGATGAGCTGTTTGTGTTAATTTGCATTTCAGGTACCAAACATCTAATTTGGCTTGGTTGTTGAGGTCCGTTTTTACCACAGGATCAAAATGCCAATCTCGCTCCATTTCTACCATTGGACGTCATCCTTATTGAGCCAATCATTTATGTTTAACTATTACAAAATGTAAAAATCGATTTTATTAAAAGAACACACCACTAATAACTGATTTTCAAGTTAGTGCAAATATCTCTGGCATCTTATTCCCTGAATTTTCTTTCTTTCTTTCAATCTAGGTGGTACTGCCATCACTTACTGCATCAATCCTGTTATCTTATTCTAAAGCACCAGGAAAAAATAAAACAAAACTAGAATGAAAATCATTCCTCATTACATTAAGGGGCGTGTATGAAAATAGAGGCTAATCAATGCTCGGCATTAAAAAGAATGCAAGAAGATTTTAACTGGAGATATTCCATGATAAGACTGCAGACAATGTACTGGATGTGTGCAAACATCGAGTGACCTGCTTCTTCTCCATGGCAACTGCTGGCAAGACTCACAGGCTTCAGCAGCAACATTTTACATGGACACTATTAACAGATGCGGTGGGACAAAGGCTACACCGCCAAACCAATTGTACCTCTGGCTTGCTGTGCATGAGGTAGATCAAAGATATCCAGAACCGTATTGTAATTAAGAAAAATGCACAATTTCCGGGGCAAAACATTTGAAACATAAGATGAGCTGGTATCCAGTGAACCTGATGATCCATGTAAGAAAATATACGGATAAGAAACATCAAGATATTCACTGTTAATGGTCTGCCTTGAATACCTTCAGATACTGGGGCTGCTCATTGATTTCTTTAACTTAATAAACTTCTACCATCCGTTAGCTGCAGATTTGTTTTTCTTTTGTCATTTTTCTTTGCTACTTCTGTATTTCTGCCTGCGTGAACCTCCTCTCGACCCAGAATTTAGTCGCAGCAAATGATCCGCTAGTGATTGTCTGTTCAGCAAATGTGAACAAAGATGTCCTAATTATTACATAAAGCGTACATCAGACTTTGGCGTTCTCATCGGAGCAAGCCCCATTACAAGTGTGCAGTTGGGCTGAGGCTGAAAACTAGAGCTGGGTCAATAGAACGCAATGAGATTCATTGACACACAAGCCAGAGTCCAGAGCCAATGCCAATTACTGAAACTATCGATTGCTGTGTATACAATGCATCACCGAAATGAAAGCCCGGACCAAACCATTCCTCACACATGTTTTGTACAATGATACATGTCCATAATTTGGAATGTTTTATGCTCAACAATGTTGAAATATTTCAAGAGGGAGTAGAACTCAAGCGACCTGGATGGCTCCACCACCCCGATGCAAACTACTGCCTCTCATTTTCCTGGTCACGCAAGGTGACGAGCTGAGCGGCATCACCCGTCATCATTTAACGTTCTTTCTGTCTGAGCCTCCACCCCCACATGGAAGTTGTAACACTTGAAATGCTGAATCGATACAACTGACCTGGACAGTAATTTGCTGCAAATGGTCACAAAGTGAGAAAGTTCCCCCTGAATTTTATCACACATGTATAAAACATTCTCGTAGAGCAGACAAAGCTCATTTGTTAAGCCGTAAAATAAATGGTTCCCATATTTCATGGCCTTATCCAAGCAGAATCTCTCCGATGATGGATATGTGCGAGCAACTTTTCAGGTCTTTTGGAAACAGGCACGAGCTGCTGAGGTTTAAATCTATCAAATTCCCAAAGCCATTTCAATAATGCAGTAAATGCCAAATCCCAGTGGAGGTATCACTCCACAGGAAGTCCCACTCAAGGTCCCCCGCTGTTTTGCACACAGCGTATGTGTGGCACATCTGCATCTCAGCTGCTTCCTGAAAACAAAACCTTACGTCTCCATCTCCAGCGAACCGTCAAGCTCTGTTTTGTTGCACATGCATTGATGCAAGTGCCCTTTTCCTGAGTCTCTTGCAGGGGATGACAGCCTGTTTCCTGTTGTGGGGGAGAAAACGGACAGAACACTCCCAGTCCTGAAAGATGCTGACTCAAGAGTTTATCAATCTGCGTTTCTGCAAGAGTAAGTGCAACTGGACACAAGTGCCATAATGCACAAGACTGCTCATTTAATCATAGCTGCCTGCCTTGCTTCAAATGAACTGGAACAACATCTACTGTGCAACAACTCCGTGCCCGTGGAGGCTCCGGCGCTTTCCCCTTAAGTGTTTTTATCACCAGGGAAGACCTGCGTCATTGTAATTATAAACCCGCTGTTTGTGAGCAGTGTTGGGCCTTGAGGAGTCACTTTCAATCTTATTATTGCAAAAAGAGGGAGGCAGATAGCTGGGACATTAAATGAAATGCATGCGCGGCTATTTGCTCTGCTGAGTTAAGAGGAAATTCGGATACAATAAATATACTGTGTGTTTTACTGATCAAGCACTTTAAAGTAGGTTTGTTTGTCAGAACAATTACATAAAACCACAGGGTCGAATGTCATTGAACTTTGTGAGCAAACTGCAGGCTTTTTTTGGACGCATCCTTTGACGGGTGCGGTTTAAATGTGCTAAAACACTTGCAGCAAACTGCCAAGAAAGGAGCTGCAAAGTATCAGAAAGTGTTACCAGTAGGAAATACACCATAACAGTTTTATCATAACTTGACAATATTGCTTAATATTGCTTAAATATCGTAAAGAGAAAGGGGAAGAGGGGCTAGCACTCTCACCATGTTTGCATATTCCCTCTAAACTTGCAGGGGTCATTTTTGGCTTCAATATCATTTTGTCACAGACAGTCCATGTCAACATGTTGAATGTGTTATTTGAGTGTTTTCAAGTAAGATTGACAATATGTGGCCAACTCTCCAATGACGAGTTGAAACAAGGAGTTTGTGAGGTACACCACGCCGATTTGTCTGTCAAAATTAATTGTGTACGTTGCAAGACAGCGCCAAGGGTTTAGCCACATAAACACGCGATGTCAGGACTAACTACACTCAAATGTGGCTAGGAGGTTTTTATATTGTTTAGCCATTAAAAGGTTTCATGCATCAGTGTCAACCCTGATATGGGTTCTCAATTCATTAAAGGACATAAAACCGCAGGGATTCGGTATTCCGCTAACTATGGATCAATACTTGAGGATCCTGCATGCTTTTCAAACTTACTCAAACAAGGAGGCATTTGGTTTTACTGAGTGACAGCCACCAACTGCTTCAAGCTGTGATGGAAATTAATAAATCTCGGCCAAAATTTGGGTGCCTCGTGCCTCTCCACAAGTGTGTCACCAAACAATCAATGGCTTGAAGCTGTGGTCAGCTAGAACAGCTCACTCACACTGACAGCATCATCTGAGGAGGACTGTGAAGCTCAACGTTCCGGGGGAGTATTTCATGTTTATTGTCAGTACTTAATAAGAACAAGAGGGCTGCAGTCGGGATAAAACACTTGAATGTATAATTCTGCGCCTCGCCTATAATGAGGTGCATGCATACTGTGCCTCTGTACTGTACTCAAAGTGTGGTTGGCACCCAGTTTCTGGGCCCAGCGCATCAATGGAGCACATCCATCATGTGTAAGGATTCTTGCCACATTCCAGAGATGTAAATGATCTTTATTAATCAGCTTCTAATTACAGTAAGAAACGTGTGTGCTTAAGCATCTCTAATGAGTTAATCAAGTTCGGTTACAGTTTAGGTTGCAATAATTATCCATTCGACTATTTTCTCTACAGCTTATCCTGTTCAGGGTCAAGGGTGAGAAAGAGCCTATTGGAGCTGGCGTAGAACAAAACGCAGTGAGCCGCTATAAAATGACATTTCTTGACTATCCATGCTTTTTACTTAGCAATTCTTCAATGAAATCCTTTGTTTTGGCACTATAAATTGCAAGTTTCAAACTTTCTGGAGTCAAACTATAAAATTAGGCATGTTCCAATCAAATTTTTTTTGCATCAGAGCCTGAATCACTTGATTTTGAGTAATCCAAGTCATTAAGAAAAAATGAGTGCATCCAAATTTCTCAGTTGTCTTAATTTTTTAATGGCATATGCAGCAGTGATTCAAACAAAGTACTAAAAATATTTTATAACGCATCAGTGGTGCAACTCAAATTTACAAATTACATTTAAATATCCTGCCCTACACAAAGAAACTAAAATCTAAAAAATTAAATGTTTAAAAAAATTTAAATCACCTAGTGCATTAATAAACTCTAGATATTAAACGGTCAATGACTCAATTCCACACAGTGCAACACTGTACAAGTAAGACTAGAGCACTTAGCTCCATTTTTAAGGGTCACAAATAAGATACTATTTATATGTAGTGCAAAAATAGACCAACTAATCTAGTCTAGTTTCAGTTGCATTTGAAACGTTCAATTTACAGAAGAATAAAATATGGAGGGTTAGCATCAGGAAGTGAAAGCTGTGCTAACCGAATCGTGCGAGTGCCTCGTTGTGGTAACTGAAAGTTTTACAACAAATTTATAGGGGTGTATGGAGTCATTTACGGTGAGCATGAGCCACTATGTTATACACAGTATGTGTGTTTTGTGTGGGTCCATTACCATTTGTAGCGGTGTCATGTTTACGTTTGGCAATCGTTGCCCTGTATGAGTGCAATGGCCCAAATCATCTTGAATAACATACTACAACTACTACGACTACATTTCAAGTTTTCAACGTGAACCGCTTTCAATGATTGACAGTCAATTGTCCAAAAGGCAATGTTTACATCAATTTATGGATCACCTCACAAGTCAAAATGAGCAGCAATGTGAAAGATCTAAAGTCACATCTCTAGCCACCTGAACACTCGTCCTCTTCCTCTTCCATCAGCTATAATACAAGTCAGATCATTTGTGCTTTTGTTTCGCTTTGTTATTTCCTGTCTGAGGGGGCCGTGTGAACCAGCAGGTTACTGGCCGCGTCTGCTTCCTGCTGCAAGCTGAAAACAACAGTATGCAAGCAGTGACCGTGACAGAGCTAAACGATGAACTGGAATTCTCGAAAAGCTGACGGCACAGTTGGGCGGTAATGACATTTTTTTTTAACCTAGAAAAGTTTGATTTAAAAAAGTCACTTTTAAGCGGTGCTCCCAACAATACCGTTCCCGCTGGCATTTCTTCACACTGGCAGATCACTTGATCAAAATTGGACTCCAACGGTTCACAGCCTAAAAAAAAGATGTATATTGTAGAAAGAAACCTCTCTTTGACTTCATTACTCTGACTAGATTTGTAGATATCCTAGCAAGTCAAGGGTTAAGTCTCACCCAACTCACTGAACCTCACTGCAAGCAAAAACATGTTTTATCATTTGCGTCGCTGAGGATTTGAGGCATTTTTAGCATAATCCTACTAACAGAAGGTTTTTTCCATAACGTAGAAAAGTTAATTAAAACAGAGTTAAAGGTGGCCTTAAGCTTTTTATTACTGCTCAACCATGCAGATTTCTGTCACACACAAAAAAAATTAATTAAGATACTGATGTGGAAAACATGTATTTGTCGTCTATTTTCTTCACTGAACACCAAATAGTCTAAAACTAACAACTGATTGTTAATTTCCCAATATTTGATGAAGAAAATTGCCCAAAAATAATCCCAACATTTTGCATTTTCATATGTACAGCAAGCATTTCCTCAAACAGCTCGATCTAGTTCAATTAAACTAACGGAGATAAACTCAGCCTTTGCTCATTACCAGAGTGTGCAAACATTTAACTCCAACGACACACGGCATCGGAGCTCCTCTCCCCATATGAAGAAAAATCCGCCAGCCGTTCATGCGAGACACTTATGTGAAATGTTTACTAAACAAACTCATGCCTACAGTTAATCTGCATCTCAGAAAAATGCCAAACCCACCAAATATTGGTTGTCACAAGCCCCGCTGGCTGAGGGGGAGTTTAGTTGGACGTCCGTCTATGCTGACCAAGAAGTGTGACCACAAGCTTCTCATCTGCGTTTGTGTGTTCAGCTGTCAGCTGCCTGCGCCTCATCATCGGCGGTCCACAAAAAACACATGGCACTCCCTCGTCCTCCCACCCGGCAGGCAACAAGCGGCAGCTTTTCAAGCATCTCTCTGTAGGTAGCGGGTGACAGATTGTGTCCAATTTAGCTATAGCATCAGCTCGCCTTGACAGACGTGAGGTGAATAATTGGACAGGGAAGAAGTAGAAACAATGAAAGGCAGCTTTGGCCTTTTGACCCCTTCAAGTGTTGTGTTCGACACAAATGTTTGCAGTATGATGAATGCGAGCCGCACTGCACGAGCGAAACGGGTCGATCGTTCATTTACTGAATGTCCACTGTTAGATGGAACATACATTGAAAACCTTAGCTACGACAGAATTCATTTCTTTGTTGCTGTACAGGTATTGGCGACACTGATCTGGAAGTGTGTGGCGTTTGTGTGTTGAAAATAAAGAAACTAATGGAGAAGTATAAAGTGGGGTCAGGTTCATGACTGGGGAAAAGGGTTAGAGATGTCAGTGAGTCATGCTGGCCTATTTTCCCCACGACTTTGAGACGGCCAAAATTGGACGGTATAGAACGAGCCTTAGGTTGGAAATTAAAAAGAGGGGGAAACATAAGCTCCTTTCCAATTTGGATGTCACTGTTCTTTTGTATTGTGGCTTCAAATTGGCTTTGCTCTTCTTTTATTTGGAGGCCAAAATGAACACTTAGAGGAAAAGGGCCCTCTTTTTAGATAAAAAAAAACGAAAAAAACATTTAAATAAATAAATAAATACAATTTTTTTGTTTTTTTTGTTTAAAGTTTAGAGCAGAGCACACACTTAACTTATCTCAACCCCATCCACCCATTTTCAATACTGCTCTAGTCTCAACCAATTGACGTCATTCGTGGCATGCGTAACACACAAAAATGACGATGTGAGGCCACAAAGTTTAATATAGCAAATAAAGTCTTAAACAATATTCGGTCACCATCGATCCATCATGTTTCTATAGCGTTTCTCCACTGGGTTGCTGGTGAGCTGCAGCCCATCCCAGCTGATTTGGAGTGATAGGCGGGGTACATCTTGGGCAAGTCATCAGCCATTATATTACATTTTTTGAACGGTCAGGGAAGCACAAAGTGTACAAGTCGTAAATACAATACGTAAAGCCTGTTGCACAAAAAGGTAAAGTCGGGAACATCACTAACTTACAGAATGGCATTGGCCATTTCCACATTGAATTGCTAAGAACGCTGACCAAAGGAAGTACACAGCTAGTGCAGACAAGAAATTATATCTGTCAACAACCCCACCAAATAGAACAATACTTATTGCAAAGTTTGTGTTGTTTTTTAAACAATACTACTTGCAAGGATCTGCAAGGCATTTTTCCCCATCAGTTGGAGAAAATCCAAAGATGCGGTCACTATTAGAAAAGCAACTATTAATCAATTAATCAACAACTACTCAGTTATCAAATATAGAATATATATATATATATATAGAATATATATATATATATATATATATATATAGAATATATATATATATATATATATATATATATATATATATATATATATATATATATATAAATAGATAATAATTTTGATAATTGAGAATTAATTTACAGACTTTGTTTAAAATTAAAAAAAATATTTTAAATTGTTGGGGGGGGAATAAACACTTCAACATTTTTGCCCATTTTCTGGCAACTTTATTTAATTTGTTTGTGCATTTTCTGAACTATCAATTTGAAATAATGTCCTGCTTTTTCATATAGGGATGGAAATAGTTTTGGGTCTTTGTATATATATATATATATATATATATATATATATATATATATATATATATGAATCATTGATCAATCAACAAATTGGTCACACCATTGATTAATCAACAGATTAACCAATTATTATTCAATTAATTTATTTTATTTAATCAATTATTAAAAATAATTGTTAGTTGCAGAACCAGTCACTATAGAAGGATCCACTCTTAAACCAAAGTATGTTGTTCAGTTGATTTGTGGTTTTGAACCTTTACCTGTATTTATTTAATTATTTCATTATTTAATTGTATTAATTTTGTTTTGCATTTCAGGAAATGCCCTTTGCCCAGTGTTCTTATTTGACCGCTTTCATTTACTCTATTTTTTGTTTTTGAAACTTGACCATGTTCACACTACAAGTAGGCCAGGCCTATAATATTCATTCTGTTGTGATTTCATGTCTTTGTTAAATTTTCTGTTGAACTTATAATAAAGAAAGCTTGTACGTGACTGTTTGTATTTAGTGTGATGTAAACAAAACTACAGTAATACAGTATAGTATCAAGTATCAACGAAAGTTGATGTGACGCATGGTGTTGCGTTGGGGTGTGAATTGCCTCGTACCTGGCGATTCGATTCATATCACGATTCATAGGTCACGATTCGATTCGATACCGATCAATCCCGATACAAATCTATAAATTGATTATTGCGATTTTTCTTTTTAAACTCTTATTTAGAAAATACAAATCAATAAACTCGTACATGTGCATTATAAGATTTGTATGAAAATGTATTTATTTATCTGAAAATTCAGGCTTATAACTGAGCCACTGCATTTAACAAACAGCATTGAAATAAAACATTAAGGCTTAATGTTCCATTAATATAACTTTCTTTCATGCTTAATGTGTGAATCCTACCCCTAAGTAAAACGTTTTGTTGAATATTTCCATTAAAAAAATGTATGTTTAAAAATCGATTCGACCGCATATTGAATCGATTTGAGAAATGCGTGCTGTAATATCGCGATATATTGCCGAATCGATTTTTTCTAACACCCCTAGTGTTGCGTCATGATGCCAAATTGTTGACAAAATAATCATAATCGAATCAGTGACGGTTCCCACCTCTACCCAGGAACGGTTGCCAGTCAATCACTGGGCACCAAACCCAGGCTGCTGGCACAGAAATGGCGCACGTGAATCACTACGCCATCAGTGACCAGACACTTTTGACTCCGTTACTTTGTTTTGACAAAGAAATAAACCCCGAGTGACCTTTCAGCTAAGCTACCATTGGCCATGTCTCATATAAAGTGAATCCAGTCCTGCTTTGGCTGGTGACAAACGTTTGAAAAGGATCATTTGAGCCCTGTGACGGACAAAAAAAACTATGTGGTGGAAACCGGGGTATGGAGCCCAAATTGTAAAAGTCCCGTGGCTTCCAAGAGACCACAATGACTGACACAGTCCTCATCTTCCCCTCCTGCTCATCAGAAGTTACACCGTCCAAGACAATGGCTCTACCTTGAGTACAGTGACATCAACTAATGTGAGGTCAGTGGCGTACCTTCCGACCTCCCTCAGTGTGGTGGCCTTTACCAGTTGAGCCATTAGAGGGGGATAGCGGTGCTCATTAAAATCATGACAATTCTCTCCGGGGGGGACGACCGGCCACATCAATGAACACCCACCAGACGGCCTCTTAATAGGCTTGATTAGAATAGGAAGAGGTCAGGAGGACGAGCGCGGCACACACGCAGGATGCGCCTGCAGTTGTTTGGGAGTGCCAGTTGAAAATTGTATTTGTCCATTGCTTGAGATTTATTGGTAGAGCCTGAATGCAAATCATCCCAGCGTAGACATTAATCTAGCAGGAGTATTTCATTAAAGGAGGCTTCCGTGGCGAGAGGCAGTTCATGGGCTCATAAATATGGCTCGACGCACTGATTGTTCAGCAGATCATGGCCTAAATGAGTGGGTGCTGCCAGATGCAAGAAAAAGCCATCTCCTCCGTGCTCTCCTTCACTGCCATGAGGCACCAAAACATGCTGAAGATGTGGCCTGGCTTTATCTGAACTACATGCAAATTTGTCAAACTGCAGTCTGAGTTTCATCTTGGGCGGCAAATTACGCTACACAAGTCAAGAAGACACTTTAGCAAAACCTAAAGTACAGTATTATGTTTAAGATGCATATCTCTGGGCTGATTCCAAACACACCGCATGAAGATCAACGCTGAAAGTACATCATAAATTACATACTACATAACTGAAACAGCACCACTAGTTTGTTGATTTGATCATATTTTCCCATATCGTCAACCTTAAGCTCGATCAGGGGTCTGCGACCTGCGGCTCTGGAGCCACATGTGGCTCTTTAGCCCCTACCCTGTGGATCTCTACAAAATTAATAGAAATTATTTTTTTTTACATATTTTTTTTTAGATAAAATATTCTATAAATGAAATAATTTTATAGATTATAAAAAAAGAATAATTAAATATTAAAATTCCAAAAATTTAAGTTGTAACAAAAAGAGACGTAAGGTAGATGAAAAAGGTTTAATAATTACCTATAAATGTTTAAAAAAAAAATTTAAGTGACCATAAAATGTCCAAAAAGGAAGAAAGCCAAAAATTACCATAAAATGTCCATGAATTTGCCAGAGAATTTAATTTAAAATGAAAAGGCAGAAAAGAAAATACTCCAATAGCTATAAAATGTCTCCTGAAAATTACCATAAAATGTACACAAAACTGCCCAAAAAGTCTTTTTTTAAGTAGCTCAGAAAACATATTAAAAATAATAATAAAATGTCCAAAAACAAAAGAAATTGCAAAAAAATTACTATAAAATGTCCACAAACTTGTCCACAAAAAAAATACAAAACAAAAAACAGTAACAACAAAATGTCCAAAAACAAAATAATAAATATCATTACCATAAAATATCCACAAAAATGCCAGAAAATTGATAGAAAATAAGGCAGAAAAAAAGTCAAAAATAGCCATAAAATGTCCCCAAAAAAGGAAGAAGAGAGGCAGAAAATTACCATAATATTTCCATAAAACTGCCAAAAATGTCCGAAATCTGACAGAAAATTAATCTCTCTGTATTGGATTCTGCATATTTTTGTGTTATGGTGCAGCTCTAGTTAACTCTTGGGCCCTCAGTACAACAGTTTTTCACAATGTTCAAATGTTTTGCGGCTACAGACAGATGTATTTTTTGGGGGGGTTATTGATTTGGCCTAAAATGGCTCTTTTGACAGTAAAGGTTGCTGACCCCTGACTTAAATTATGAACTACACAAAAACACAGAAACAAGGGATAGGCAATTAATTGATCGAACAGAATGTGTTTAATGTGTAACCAGTTGATGAATCGCTGTAAAAAGTAATTGAGGCAATATGGCGTGCACGACTTGACTTCAACAGTCAAGGTGGTTGATTCAGTCACAACTCATCTGTGATCAAAAGACGACCAATCACGGCTCACCTGTTTTTTTGATGCTCAACCATAATTGGTTGTGATCTGAGCCCTGATTAACTGTGATGTCATTTTCAGTCGACAGCAAGTGGCAAAATGGCCGCCCACTGAGATGGTTAAAAACAGGTTTTGCTTCTTAACTCATATTCCACAAACACAATATTAAATCACACTACCATACCATGTTTACACTATTGTACAGATGTTTTTTTCTTTTTTGGGGGGTGAGCATCTGGATAAAGGTTCAGATTTTTTTAACCCAACAAATTATTTTTTAAAAACAAAAACATTTTTGATTAATCGGGAGGTAACTATTGAAGTAATGTGATTAATTACAATTACAAAAAATAAATCACTTGACGACCTAATTTATAATATTTTCTTTTTTTTAAATAATCTTTTTTCAAAAACCTATTTTTTAATAATCTTTTCTTTTCGTTTTTAAAAAATAATATTTTTTCAAAAAAAGAAAAGATTATTAAAATTAGGGCTTCAGGCAATTAAAATTATTGTAATTAATCGCGTGACTTCAATAGTTAACTCATGATTAATCACAAATTTTATATCTCATCTAAATGTACAATATTTTTTCATATTCTTGTTAACAAAAGTGGAGGAAAAAACTGGTAAACCAATAGAAATAGTTCAAATGAATTTTTGACGTTTTTAGCCGTCAATGGCAGTGAATGAGTTAAAAAAAACACATGTTCGTTTCATTTAGCAGAGACTTAGCAGAGTTCAGCAGACTATTGAGCGATATTCTATTGAAATACTATATCAACCAACTACAACTTTATGACCACTTGCAAAACATAATGATAACCATTAAAAGCGCTGTATAAAATAGCCTGCATTTATAATGATAATAATGTTCAGTTTTACTGACACTGTCAGATTAAATTAACAATATTTTTATTAGTTTGCAAGTAGCAGTTGTGTAGAAATATACTGTATCATCCTGAGAACTGCTTCTAATATTTCTGACTGTCTCTTGTAATTATTTGAGGTAACCAAAATGTTAGAGTTACAAATTAAAACCTGTCAAGCATTGTCACCTTTGTATGGCGCTCCAAAAACTCATTAACTCATTCACTGCCATTGACCCAGTTAACTAGTGAAGTTATGCGATTAATTACAATTTCAAAAATTCATTGTCTGGCGCCCCTAATTTTTAATAATATTTTCTTTTCTTTTAATTAGGGGCATCAGGCGATTATTTTTTTTTTATTGTACTTAATAACATGACTTCACTAGTTAACTCAAGATTAATCACGAATTTTATATATGTTCTAAATGTACAATACATTTTTTTTCTAGGTTTTCATACTCTTGTTAACAAAAGTGGAAAAATTGTGAAACTAATAGAAATAGTTCAAATGAATTTTGGACGTCTATAGCCGTCAATGGCAGTAAATGAGTTAATACAGATAACATGTTTTAGGAGAAAATTGTAATTAATATTTTTTCAGTGCTTTAAATTATGTACAGTTATGTCATTATTATTTATTTCATCATCATCAGAACTAAATATCAGATGAAGAAGAAGAAGAAGATTAACTTGAAGCAGCTCAAATATGTTTGTAAGCTTAGAGCAAAGGAAGGAAGTGTCACATCTGCTCATCACTGGTCTAACCATCACATTCGCATGCCAAATATTTTCTCCCGGCTGGCTTACCAGACCTGGGACAAGGTTTGAATGCGAAAATGCATAAACAGATGCATCCACCAGCATCATGATAAGAAAAATGAAAAGTACTCTCAGGCACTATTCCACAGGAAATCCCAGAGGACAGCTTTGGTGCAACTTTGATTAAAGGCACCTTCCTCCGCTGCATCGTGCAAAACAAAAAATATTCATCAAAACAAATGCTTTATCCGCACATTCATTTGTGACCTGCGATCACTTTACAGTGGCTGTAAGGCAGCAGACCACATGCGGGGGTGGCAGACTGCAACAAAATGCCAGCCATTTATCACCAATGTTTAGAGCAGGAATTTGGTGTCGCCTGTCAGCTAATTCCAACGAGAGCACCATTGATGCAACCCACAGTAGAAGGCTGCTAAAACAAACGCACCATTAAGTGAAACCTGTACAGGGTCAGCATAAATTGCATCAGGCCAGGGCTGACGAGGCTTTCAGCTATCAGGAAACCCGATAGGCGTGTGAATTTCAATATTTACCGAAACTTTCCGTTTACATAAGCTTTATTTAGAAGTCAGGAAAGCAGAATTTTCCACTTGGAATGCATACACTATCCCTCATCACAACGACAGCAAGGATAGCAATGAACAGTGTCAATTGCTTCATTTCATTCCAATACTTGGGCAGCATTTGGATATTCCAAATTCCTGATCAACAATGTCCCTAAATTCCTGTTCTGCAGGAATGACAAGGACGATCCGTTGACAGGACTCACTATCGGCAGTGGATCACATTCCCTGCTCTCTGCACTTGCTTTGGAAAGGAGGGCAGACGGAGAAGCCAACCGACATTCTAACACGCAAGGTGGAATGCGAATGTGTTGTGCATACACGCGAGAACGCATGCGCTTGTCACTATCATCAGGAGAATATTCATCGTGAGTCAAACTACACTTTTTCACTGTTACCTTATTCCTTATATAGTCTAATACAGACGATCCTGATCCCACAAGTACATACAGTACAATACATTCCCTACACGTAATACCCGCCATACTCACATAAAAATAAATGCTATTGGCTTTTACTTCTTCTATGCAAGACCTGGAATAAAGCCAAACACACAATTGAAGTGTGAAGTGTTTTTCAACCGTAAATTAAATTTAATTCACCATAGCAACCTGCAGGCAGCGAATGACAGAAAGATATATATGACAAAAAGAAAAATAACACAGGTATAAAATAAGTTCAGCGTTGATGTAAATAATGCGATGGAATTTGGGGATGGCAATATTACACAATGGAACATATGACTACATAAGCAGTTTGCGCTTTAAGGCTCACTACTAAGCTCACAGTTTATCAAATAAAACACCCTGCTTGAGCTCATAGCTTTCCCCGCCTTGCAGCAAGATGCATCATGTCTAATTTCCCCTTCAGGATCAACAAAGAAGGACACATCCGTAAACTCATCCTGAGGAGGCGAAATCTGATATAAAAAGTTAATTAGAGGGATTTAGAGGTGGAAGTACATTTGGCTACCTCCAATACAGAACAACCTCAATTCTGAGCAAAGCTATCCATCTCCCATCGGCAGTCGATCCTGATCATTAGGGGTGCATACAGACGCTCCCCTACTTACGAACATTCGAGTTGCGAACAACGGTACATACGAACATTTCTGCGCGTACAGTATGTCGAAAAATGTTCGGAAAGAAATGCTGTAAGTTAGATTTTGTATCGCGCGTAGTGCTTCTTTCCGCCGCTAATACCGACGATTGGCGCTGTGAGAGCTCATTGGAGGCTGAGCAACGTGGCGAGGAGGAGGAGGAAGAAACGCCGGTCCCCATGAAGCAGGAAATAACTTTTGAAGCCGATTCCAGCGACGACGAAGAATCTCTCATGATAAAAAATCCTCCTCTTCCTCCTCCTCCATCATCTCCTTAAGCAACGAGTACATCTTCCAAAAGTAAGTTAAACTTCATTTTATTTATCTTATTACGTACATGTACATACTGTGTGTGTGTCTTTCGCTCTCTCTCTCTAACATACGTAGTACAGTACAGTACTGTACGTATTCTCTCCATTTTATTAAAAGTTTTTTTCAGTACAAACCAATGCAGGTTACTTGTACAAGCCTTAAACATACTTATATAAACCTTCAATATACTTATATAGGCTTTAAACATAAATTATAATACAAAATACAGCACTGAAGCAACTTACGAACAAATTCACCTTACAAACGATCGTCCGGAACGTAACTCGTTCGTAAGGTGGGGAGCGTCTGTACTGATTTTTACTTACTGGGTTGAGAGCAATTTAAATAATGTATCAAAATGTACAAACACTCCGAGAAATGGTCTTTATTTTCGACTATAGCTGTAGATAGTGATGGTGGGAAAAACGTTACAGACAACATAATGACAATTACATGGTTTGTGGATCTATGATTTTGAGATGTATTAAGAGTGTATTAAACCAGCTAGTTCGCTACTGCTAGCTTCACAATTATCCTCAGCCAGCCATACATAGACAACATTAAAATGCGTTTTTTTTTTTTTAACTGCACATTAATATGGTAGGCAGTGGAGTTAGGTTGCAACTTTTAACCTTGCTTTGAATAGAAGCATGATGTTGGTGCCTCTTGTACTCCATACAACAGATAGTCGGTTAGCTTAAAGGCTAATACTACTCAAAGCCACAAATCGAATCGCCAGGTACTAGGCAATTCACACCCCTAGAAAACAGCATTCAATTCCACTATTTTGCATGCCATTATTGTGATGACGTATTTAAAAAAAAAATTGTATATAAATATGGTAGGCAGTGGAATTAGGTTGCAACTTTTAACCTTGCTTTGAATAGATAGTCTGTTAGGTTGAAGGCTAATACTATTCATAAAGCCACCACTGACTGCTAAGAGGCCAACAACAAGTAATCATAATAATAGCTTAGATTTATATCACCTTTTAAGGGGCCATGGTTAAGGTTTAACTAACTAACTTAACCAAACAACTTTTTTTGTACATTACTCCTAGTAACTGTTCTCCCATTGGATGGCAAAGGTTAAGGTTGCGTCTGATTGGTCAAAGTCCAGACAAAAATTCCAGACAAAAATCTGCACTGTGAAGAAAAGTTCACTAAAGTTCAGAGTTAAATCCTCTCCGGGTATCATCAGATAGCATAGACATACAGTATAATCCATTTGTCACTGATATGGATGCTGTCATGCATGGGTCTTCATGACGCCATAGCCACAAAGATCAAGGCGCCATCACGTGACCCAGCAGACAGTCAAAAGACAAGTTAAATGTTTGAATGCTGAGGCCTTTTACAAGAGTGAAGCTAAAGGCGGATTCAACCTGATAAGATAGACAATCGCTATTTGAAGCTGTGTTGCCTGTGGACATGGCCACCTAACAATAGCATTTCCACAAAAGAGTGGCATGCTTTCATTGAAAGTTAATGAATCACCAAAATGAGAAACACTAGTGGTTGCCAACCAGTCCAGGGTGTACCCCACCTCCCACCAACGTCAGCTGATGACAAGCAGTGTTGAAAACCTGTTGATCAATTTATTTAAAATGGCTTCTGTGCAGTTCTGTATAACTCTGTGTATATGTATCCAAAAGACTTAGGGATAGCGCATTAGTGCCTATTGTGTTTTGTGGTCATTTCAGGACAATTTCAATTTCATTAGTGTCTGTGAGGCTATTCCATGGACCTTGGCAGAGAGATTTGCACTCTTCTAATGCCCTGCTGGTTACGTAACAAATCTTAGCTGAGAATGCTCCCTTTTCCCCTGAGGTTGCATCCTTTGCATTCCATATATCATGGATTAATGTGGCTGACCATGCATGTGAAAGAGACTTTTAGGACCTCTCCTGGATTTGACAGCATTAGTTTTAGTCTGTTAAGTTATGGAACCGGATGAATCCGATTTTTTATTTTATTTTTTTTGTATTTTGTGTAACACACATCAACTCGTTCAGAATGTCTGTGACCACATTCAAAATGGCTAGTGTATAAATGAACTGATTGGCATTTCGACCCTAACCAATTGTCTCCTGCACCCAGAGACACAATTGCCGATTTGGCCCCGAGCTGAAGTGGTCCCCAATTGACAATATCAATGACAAAAATATGGCACTGCAAAGACAATGTGTCTGCAATGGGCCCCTTACTAGTCGATGGTGTGACCTGAGAAATGACTTATGTTGGTCCACATCAACAACACAACTGGAAACCACCATAGATACTGCAATGGCACGTCCATGTGGCAGGTGAGGCAAACCAGACTGGCAATGATTTAAATTGAAAGAGACATCGGAAGGTCCTTGGATATGCAAGACATACTGTGCATTTGGACAAGCCAAGGCCTGCAAGCAGCAGTTTTTTTTTTAACAAAAACAAACAAAAAAACACCACCATTCTGTGGACTTGGGACCAAGGTGTTGGCAATTATTAGTTATTCTGAAAATGTTGCACATTTCAGGGTTTTTTAATACACTAATTGAAGTTTGCTTTCAGTGTTGTTCAATTATCTTCCAAAAACATATTTTTACTTCTCCATCTTTGACCTGTTCCTTCTTGCCTAAAGTCAGCAAGTGCCCATGCCCGGACCAATCCAAATATGAGACCAAAAGTTTCTCTTCGCCACACATCACATACTTCCACCACAAATGTCCACCAACAACAGGCGACCCGAACGCGGTGGGTAGTTTGCCTCCCATTTTAGCATTTTAGCAACAAGGGCCAACTTCATTGGCTGCAGTGAACGTTGAACCGGCAGGCAAAGAGGCTTAGGGCTTACTTGTCATGTGCGATGTGCTCCTGGATGGCCCCGAGCGAGTGCGGGCTGTCGGCGCCCTGCAGCAGCCTGCAGCTCACCAGGTGCCGCTGGTAACGCTCCTTCAGGCAGCCGTTCTCCGTACACAGGTCGCACACTTGCCGCTCCAGCTCCTCGATCCGCGCCCGTTGCCTCTCCAGCAACTCCTGCTGGGTCTCGATGATCTTGTTGAGCTCTTGTAAATACTCCGCAGCCCTGCCGGGGTTCTCGGTGCCCGGGCTGTCCATGTCGTCGTGGCGCAGGAAGCGGATCGCTCCAGCCAGTGGGGGGCTTCAAGCACAATGCTCGGGCGGGTTGATGCGCCTTTTACGCCTCGCCATTGCTTGTGACAGCCGAATCCCGGATACAAGCGTTCTTACGAGCCGCCCCGGACGCTGTGCTGTCTGCTGTCGGTCACGTACAAAGCTTCGACGTCACAATGAGCTCGTGGCCACATGTGACAGGCTGACCACGGACTGGGGTGATCTCGATCCGCGAGGCTGGCACGTCCACTACCACGCCGCCGCCACCGCCGCCGCGACTTTCTGTAAACAGACGCCGGCTGTCAAGTGGGCGGAGTTTACAAGTTTTATGAATCTGACAGCAGGTCGCGTTGAGCGCATTATGGCTCAAGACAGATTACACGCTGACCCACATTTAGCTTCCATTTATCATCACACGCAACAATATCACTCTAATACACACTTCTGAAACTATCTATCTATCTATACATCTATGCATCCATCCATCCATCTTGGCTAACCCCTGTGGCTCAACTGCCCCAAACAGCAGCAAAAGGACAACGAGACAGATGAAGACAGAACAACACAAAGGCTAGAAAAAAACGATTAAAAATTATGATGTTTTATTTAAACACCCATTGATACAATTATTCTGACAAATAGTATATGTATTTCACTTGCGAATTAAATGATGTTAACACAACACATATATTTAGAAAGGGAAGCTACAGTGGATATGAATCAAAATCATAAATCAAATGGCAGAGGCTTGTGTGCACTGGGGATTAGCAAGGGACATAATTCTCACAAGAACTCAAATAATACCCCAAATGACATCATAACACTTTCAGGGGAATTGATGACAGAAAGTTTTTATTATTATTATTATTAAAAAACAGGGGCTCCAGACAAGGGGCACTTATCTTATCGAGTGAGCTCTATCTGTGCACATGTTTGGTGGAGTGAAATTGCTACTCTTCAAAATCTGATGAATCACCAGTGCCATATTAAAGTCCCCCACAACACAAGAAATGTAACTACCCTGATTTTGCCTTTTTGAACGCAAAAATTGAAACTTTCTTTGGGCCATGTTAAAAGTAGACAGCAGTTAGTACATCATGTGAGGCCAAAGACTGCGGCGTGTCAACCTCCCACTGGGATTGTTGATAACAATCATTGCACATCCCAGAGAAATAAACACGGCCAAATTTCATTGGGAAGCATTTTAATCCCATCTTCGGCACCCCAGGAATGTACTGTAGCAGTATGGCATGGCCCTAAAGAGAAATAGTATTTGACAAGTGATAATGAGATGAACATGCCAACAAACTAACGCTCTTGAATTTGCATCCTGAAAACTTAAATGACCCATAATGTATGTGGCTAATCAGAAGACTTTGGACAGTGGCAGAGGCAGAAAATGAACCCAAAAACTAGAAAGTTATATTGAGAGCTAGCTCTAGCTTTCGGAGAGAGTGGGGACCTTTTCGAGATGACAAGATAGAATATCAGATATGCAGTATCAGTCGTTAGAAAAGCTTCAAAGACCTTCACAACTGGAGCAATATGATCCTCTCTTTCCTCCTCATGTGTGGCCTTGACCTGCACAATACTAAAACCTCAGCAGCTGTCACACAGTGTCTGAGTGGTTCGTATTCTGTAGCCTCAGAGGACAGCAGTCATGGGATTTATATCATTAGCCGATTGTCTTGCTGTTGGTGGATTTCAACCATGTCAATATATTCAACTTTGTCGTTTCAGATATAACATATACAGTGTACATACCACACACACACACACACACACACACACACACAAAACTGTCACCAGTTAAGTAGTGTTGGAGTGCCTTCAGGATCATCCATCCGCTGAAAGTGTCACTGAACCTCTTAGTAGGTTGACATGTCCTTGACTGAGACAACAAACCGACTGACCCTGACTGTAAAAAGGGGAGCAAAATAATACATCACCAATAATACACAATGTTGTTTTAGTGTATTTTAATCCACATTTACACAAGCAAACTGCTCTCAGAGTGACTTGAAGGTCCGGAAGAATAACATCCTGATGATCAAATCAGAACATAACACGAGTTCTAGGATTTCGCTTAAGTGTCTCTGTGACCACTCATGTATTTACTTAACATTTAAGACAAGACCCAATAGGGCAACATCATTTTACACACTTTAGCTGAGCACACAGAATGGACTTCAACTCATTCACTGCCATTGACGGCTATAGACGTAAAAAAATAATTGTAATGATTTGTATTAGTTTAAGATTTTTTTCCCACTTTTGTTAACAAGAGTATGAAAACCTAGAATTTTTAGAACAGATATAAAATCTGTGATTAATTGTGAGTTAACTCGGGAAGTCATGCGATTAATTATGATTACAAATTTTAATCGCCTGACGCCCCAAATTTTTTAGAATGTTTTCTTCTTCTTTTTTTTTATTCATTAATTTCCATTGACGGCTATAAACATCAAAAATTCATTTAAACTATTTCTATTAGTTTAATTTTTTTTCCACTTTTGTTAACAAGAGTATGAAAAACTAGAATTTTCTTATTGTACATTTAGAACAGATATCAAATTTGTGATTAATCGCAATTTAACTAATGAAGTCAAATTTAATCGCCTGTCGCTCCTAATTTTTTATAATCTTTTTTTTAAATGAATTTATGGCAGTGAATGAGTTAATTTGATTGGCTCAACATGGTGAAAATGTGTGAACCAATGAGCATCAGTTGAGGAGATGCAGTGAAACAGTGAACGTGCTTTATATATGCAACACTGCACTGAAGGCTTTGATTTGCATTGCCTGTTTTTACTTCCACCTGTTGCTCTTATTGGCCCCTAATAAATGGCGTGACACACATAACATGTCCGATGTCTCTTCTCTTCCAAACAGGTTTTATTAGTTCTCCTCTTTGTTATATTGACTCTTTTGTACAATAAACCTGTTGCGTCGGGTTCCAAACCAAACATCAGCAGAGAGGGACTGATTTATATAATCTTAGGTTTGTGTCATTTTTGTGTTTTTCACATGAGAAAACTTCACAAAACCATTAACTCATTCACTGCCATTGACGGCTATAGACGTCAAAAATTAATTTAAACTATTTCTATTAGTTTAACATTTTTTTCCACTTTTGTTAACAAGAGTATGAAAACCTATAATTTTTTTATTGTACATTTAGAACGGATACAAAATTTGTGATTAATCGTGAGTTAACTCGGGAAGTCATGCGATTAATTATGATTACAAATTTTAATCGCCTGACGCCCCCAATTTTTAATAATCTTTTTTTTAATGAATTTATGGCAGTGAATGAGTTACGTACACTCTAGACTCCAAAGAGCAATCTTTGACCTGTGGCACAGAGAAACCGCTTGCCAAAGCCATCTGGCACCATCCCAAGGGAGGGGCATTGCCATTCCTGTCAGGTGTGAATCAGAGACCACCTCATAGCTCCAATTTCAATTAAGAGTATCGCTTTGCCTTCACCTCAGATGTAGCTTGACGGCTCCCAGCTTGATGGTCTGACAGGTGGGCTTTATGCAAACTGCGTGCCTTAACAGAGAATGAGAATAAACTAAATGTCATTTGAGCTTTGCGGTGATGACTGCCCGAATGAATCCTAGTTGGATTGTACGCTCACATTTGCGCAGCAACATGGCACTACCATTAAATAGCAGTCGTTTCAAAACGGTCACATCCACATTCGCATTAATTCATTTTAACTGAAACTGCGTAGTCAATCAAAACCAGCAAACAGCTCCAAATGTACACGATGCCCAGTATGCATGTTTATTCAATCAAGACTGAAAGAAAAAAAAACTAAATATACCCTCGGGCCCATTGTTGCTATGCAAGCGCTACATGGCTGAACTTCCATATAA
This sequence comes from Vanacampus margaritifer, assembly GCF_051991255.1. Classification (NCBI taxonomy): domain Eukaryota; kingdom Metazoa; phylum Chordata; class Actinopteri; order Syngnathiformes; family Syngnathidae; genus Vanacampus; species Vanacampus margaritifer. The sequence goes on along the minus strand of NC_135432.1, from coordinate 31,002,449 downwards.
ACGGCCCTCTCATGCATGAGTTGATGCTTTTGAGGTTTTACACTTCCCCTGGGGAAGAGGGGAAATATCGCAGAACATAGCTGGTGCAGAAAATAAAGTACTTCATGTCAGCTGTGCAAGCATGTGGAATTTCTGTCCAAACATAGCACTCATTCACTTGTCATTTGACGTTAGCTCTGAAGACAATACAAGAAATGGAGGGGACGATCAAATCTGAACAATAAACATTAAATGTGCCATGCAGTAAACATTTAAGTGTGTCCAGCAAATCAAACTTGTGTGGCACTTGCTGATGTAGTGGGCATACAAATGACCCCGGTGACTAGGAACCACCAGTGGTCCAGAGCTGCGTCACATACTGACAGGAGATATTTGATTAAGGGTCTCATACCTTTTCCAAACCCTCAGGGGGACGGAAAGAAAGTCCCTAACCTCTCGTTTATCTACACGGAGTTAAATCAACTGGCGCTAGTCTGATTATAATTTAGCCACCAAAATTGCACTTCGCTTCAGTTTAGTAGGCCATAGTTTTCTACGCACAACGGCACTGAAAGACAACTTCAAAATGAAAGGTAAATGTAAACACTAGATCAACATTCATATGCTAAATAACTTTTTACATGTAAAGGTAATATTTTGATGAACATAAATGGTAATGATGCATTAAATTAATTCATAGGGATGTTCAAAGTGTGTGGCATTGATGGATCATCTCAATTATGAATTTAGGTCAGTATATACTTTGCTCACCATATTTCTAATGTTTGACAGTTATAACACGATAACAAAAAGGCAGAATTTTAATGAATCACTTTTATTTCAAGAGACATATTTACACAAGGAAACGAAAGAGGCAGAGGGGGGAAGCATCGTTATATTCTTACAAGCCAATTCGGCATGGTTGTAATGCAAAGTGCATACAGTGTTCAGCCTACAGGAAACCAGAAATTCTGTTCAAATCTTTCTAAAAGAAAAAATGAAGACACGTTTACAAAGAAACAGTTTTTCAGTATTTAAACAGTGGTACTGTGGTCTCAGTCCCAGCACTGCAAACAGGTCAAAGCAAAAACTGAAGACTGTCACATTTTGTTCTCTTGCATTGAAGCAACTCAAGTAAGATGCTTGACATCTCTTCCCATTTCACATTAACAAACTAAACAGAAGCTGCACGCATCATGGCTCAAACTGATAAAATATACCAAATGCCAAAACATAAAAAGGAACTGATGATGCACATTTGAAGGATTTGTCACATATTAGGCTGTTTCAGTGGGCAGTTTAACATACAGTCATTTGTTTCAGCTACAACAAACTATAATATTTCCTCTCTCCTTCAAGTCATTTTTTTTGTTACAAAAGAATGCAATTCCTGCCGAGTTGACATAAAAAATTGTGATATGCGGTCAGTCAAACAATATACAGTAATATTGAGCACAAACAAGAAACCTTTTTCCAGGGAGGCTACAATAAGTGCTTTCCTAACAATGGAGTGGTTTTATATAAGAGGATTCAGCAAATGACGGCACAAGGACATTGCGCTATAGAAATTTTGTTACACACACACACACACACACGCAAACAAGCGGGTATTAAAAAAGGCCTTTGCGAGTCTTGTACCAATATTAAAATGCAGCAATTTTACAGTCACATCCCGCAGCTTCCACTGTGAGGGGTGTGATGTACATTCAGTGATGACTCTCTGTGGCACTGGACGGAGGATGAGCGCTTCATCAGGACATGTATCTCGGAGAATAGAGACGCAACCTGGAGCTGTTTGGTTCCATCCGGGTTGTAGGGCTCCAGGAATCCGGCCCTGGGAAAAGAGCCAGGAGGGTCAGCAAATTCAAAGGGAATTTATGAGAAAAGGTTGCATTTGCTTGCATTGGGCTCAATTCATCAAAGTGCTAATTTACGACATATTTCTTCAGACTGGCTTGTTGACAGATGCCGGTTCTGTTCAATTAAAGTCTTGAAATGTGACTGAGGATTTGTATCACCGCAAGAAGTGTGAACCCCTTGAAATGACCTGGATACATGCATAAATTGGTCATAAAACATTATCTGATCTTCATCACAGATTTTTCTCAACTAATACCACACAGTTCAACTGTGCTCCTGCAGTTTATTTTAACAGGACAAGCATTACTAATGAAAGTAGCAAAAAGGCGGAATGTGATATGCTGTGTCCAATAAAATCGATATTGTTTATCAAGAAAAACTGCATCCAAGATTAGCTCCCGGAACTTATTTGTCGAGATGGCATGACGGCTAATGCTCACAGCCGTACTCGCCTGCAAGGAAGGAGCCAAGCCGTAAAATGGAACACAGAAGCAGCAGATACAATGACAATAGCAAAGGCCCTAGAATTGAACACTGCAAAACTACATATGTTCCGTTATACATGTGAATTCATGTTGCACAGCCGACCACTTTTATTGCTCGACATAGTTTGAAGGGATTCCAATAATAAAGAAATCACAACAATAACAGTCACTGAGCGCACCAAATCCCCTGCAGCACAGATACAGTAAAGCAAGCGATGTAGCGTGATCACCTTTGTAGCCAATGAATCATATGAGTCGGGTGTGTACCTTGACCCTCGCCTAACCCCTGAACCCATCTTAAGAATCACTTATCTAAAAAAAAAATAATAATCGAGTCTGGATGACAGATTTACATCCGTAGGAATGCGATCTGGCGATCACTCCATAGTAACTAACGGAAGCAAGTGACAGCATGTCAACGTGGTGACGTCATATCCGTCCCAACATGGCAACGAGCATTACAAATAAACTGCCGAATTATTTTGGTTAATACAAGACTACACACAAAAATGGGAACAGCAGATATGTATGCCCCAAACATTAGTTTTCGGAGCGAAAACATTCTGTCCTACCAGCGTCACGTGGAGGCGTCCTGAGGACGAAGGTGTTGGGGTACGTTTGCTGCTTGGGAGAGAACACCGTGTGGAGGACTGCAAGAGACAAAACGGGACACGAGTGAAGAGCTGAGGATCACGACTATCAAGACTGAGCATCACAAACGGCACATTCAAACAAGAAAACCGCCACAATGCATGAGAAATCCTCTTATCATTAAAATGGTATACAGTATGTACAGTACACGCACCATAGAAATAAGATGGTGAACAGGGCAGTCAATCCCATGTTCTGCACACAAATGCTTGTAAAACTACATACTGCTATGTTACAATGAAGATGAAAGTTTCAGATTCAACTGAGTAGTAGTAGTTGAATCTGGCACCCTTACCGATGATGATAGCGGCTGTACCAGCTAGCAGGGCAAACAGGGTGAACAGCATCATATGGTGAGAGTTTTGAAGCCAGAGGTCCCCCTCTGTGTTAACAAGTGGTGCAGCAGCTGCTTTGGAAGAGAACAGGATGAAATCACAGTCTAAATGTCTTCCGCGGTCTGGGAACAGCTACAAGCAAATACAAATTATTATTTACAGCACACGGCCAAAATGTTGTTTCAATACGCTAGTGGCCGAGCATTTTTAACAGGGTTTTTACACCTTGTTCTCGCTGCAGCAACCCGTTTGATAAAACCTTTCCTCCATAAATTTGATCCTGACATGCTGCATCAGCCAAAACAACAAAAGCACCACCAGAAAGACACTACAACACATATTTGCATGAGATTTTCTTTCTTTGACTAGTTGAAATTGACAAAATATTGACAGCTTATTTTTCCATTTCAGTTTTGACATTCAATATGTCTTAGCTCTTAACAGAATAACACGTTACAAGAAATATCAGGTTCTACAGTTATTAAGCAAAGCTGAATTGATTACAACTATATATTAAAATAACATATGTTATTTAACCAACATTTATTGCACATACTGTATCTCATTGATAAAGATGCAATGTCGTCAACAAACATTTTTGCCATTGTTTGGCTGGTCGAGCCAATCACAGGCTGCAGTACTTACACAAGTGCTGGTCAGATCATTAGAATATTAAGGACAAACAAGTCCATTTATTTCAATAATTTGTTTCAAAAAGTGAAACTTGCATGTTACATTAGTTTAACACAAAGTGAATTATGTTAAGGCTTTATTTGTTTCAGTTTTGACGATTATGGCAGAAAGACACAAAAACTAAAAACTCAATGTTTCACAAAATTTGAATATTATGACAAAGCTCAACATTGTAGACTCCCAGTAGCCCAATGTTATCAGCTAGTTAATGCAAAACAAGTGTGCAATTCCGGCCCAGAGAAGCTTAGGGGTTTCCTCCTTCAACACACCTAATTCCAATGAACAGGATCATTATGCAGAGCTTGCACCAGATATATTTCATGGTATCGGTACTCACGATGGATATCGATACTGGTATCAGTCACGCACTTGCGGCCGTTTTTCGGTTAGGAACTAAGGACTTAAATGGTTATTTTGCATTTATTGAATGCCACAGGTACCTCGAGTACGAAAAATCCGAGGGTTTTTTCCTGCCTCGAGTACTCGTTTATTTAAGGCTTTAGCGTAGCGGACGCACAGGCTACTTTTAATTTAGTCACTTATATCACCAACGCAAGGGAAAGACGAAGAAGCGGATGGTACTTATTAGATTCAAGCAGCGAGAACGAAATAATTAAAGACAAATCGAAAGGCGAGCTGAATGCAGAAAGGGCGGCGAGGACGAACAAGGTTTCCGTAGGTGAACCTGCGAAAGGATCATTACCGGAGAGAGAGAGCGCCCGTGGCGAACCAGGCCGAAGGTGTGTCCGACTCACGGGAGCCCAACCGGCCCGAAGCTGTGGAACGACTGGCAGTGGCGCTTGCGGCGAGCAGGTGGTCCACTCCTGCTGCCGCGTTTCATTTGTTTCATTTTATTCATCTATTTTTTGAAATTCATTTTATTGTGTGCTCTATGCAAAATGACTTTTATGAGCAAATTGAAAGACTCTAATTGCCATTGTTAATCAATTTGAAGGAAATTTGCTAAAATAGATATATAGTTGTGTTTTTTTAAATCAGTTTTTTTGGGGGGTGGAAATTTTACCCGCACTTGGTATCGGTGAGTACTGAAGATCTGAGTATCGGTCTCAAAAAAAGTAGTATCGAACATCTCTAATGGAGTTACATACCCCACAGATGCGACATTTGTTTGTTGATTTTTAAAAATATATATTGAAGGTTTACAATAATGAACTTAGGTTTGTGTAAACGCCACAGGTGTAAGCTCTGAAATGTTTTTAGAACTATGTTTTTATCTGCTTCAGGAGCTGAGATATCAATTATTTGTAATATTGTTGAATTTCCAGGAAAACTTCAGGTTTTCGGGCCAGGCGCTTTAGGCCTTATTGGGTTATAGTCCAGTGTAAAGTTTCCACAGTCAGGAATTGTTTTGGGAAGCCATGTCATTTGATGATGTGGCTCCATTGTCTCGCATCAAGTCCACAGTCAACGTAGCTGTCTACCAGGACATTTTAGAGCACTTCATACTTCATGCTATTGACAAGCTTTTTGGGGATAAGGATTTTATTTTCCAGTAAAATTTGGCACCTGCCCACAGAGCCAAAACTACCAATACCTTGTTCAATAGCCATGGAATATCTGATTCATTGATTGGTCAGAAAACTCACCTGACTTGAACCCCATTGAAAATTGATGTACTGTCGAGAGGAAGACAAGAGAACAGAAACCCTAGAATGCAGATGATCTTAAGGCCGATGTCAAAGCATCTTGGGCTACAATAACAACTGATGTAGCTGATCATCTCCATGCCACGCCGGCTTGAGGCTGCCATCAGTGTAAACGGAGGCCCACCAAAAGTACTGAGGGCATATGACTTGAATAGACTTTTCAGAAGGCTGACATTTCTGTTAGAGATCACTTTTTTGTTGGTCACATAAAATATTCAAATATTGTGAAACTTTTTTTATTCGTGTCTTTCTGATTCTTTCTGCCATAATCATCAACATTGAAACCAATAAAGGCTTGAAATATTGTACTTTGTGTGTGGTGAACTAATGTAACATCCATGTTTCACTTTTAGAAACAAATTATTAGGGATGCACGATAATATCGGTGGCCAATAATTATCCGCAATTATTGACCAATTTGACATCATACAGATAAACCAGATAATAAACAAATCCGCCGACAATTATCGGCAATTATCGACCTATTTGACGTCATACAGATAAACCAGATAAACAAATCCCCCAATAATAATAGACATGCCACGTTGGTCCATCTGTTGTGGTTGTGGCTCGAGTTGTGGACAACTCCTCAAACCCTCCCCTTTCCTATGGTAGCGTCGTATATTTGTGACGTCATAATGCGCTCAACCTCGTGTTCACAGATGATGCAACATTGGCGACATGGCAGTCGTCAGCGTGGGGTTTAATTACTGTGGAAATAGAAAATGACTAGCACGTATTAACAAAACAAGTTTATACTGTATTGTGCACACCTGTATTTTCTTTAACAATGGGCTTTTCACTTGTAGATGAAGCAATATCGAATTGACCTTGACTGATCAGGCCGCTCGTAACAGACTGCTTGCTTTCCTGTCTAGCTGACCCTCCCTTTCTCCTCCCAAAACCTAACCAGGCTGCATAAAAATCTTCCCATGATAATTTACTGCGCACACTCTCACAGATCACTTCTTGTAGACTGCGCTGTAAGACTTGTGTATGTAGTAGTAGGATTCAAAAGAACATTTGTATTCAAGTTAATTTTGCAAACAATTATCGGCTTACTTATCGGTAATTGACATCGCCACTCTCTAAGTTATTGGTTCAAAATAGTATTATTGTGCATCCCTACAAATTATTGAAATAAACTGGCTCCTTGCTACTTCGTGGCTCAGTAGAAGCATACCCCCCCCAAAAAACACATCCTCTACTTCGCGGAAATACACCTATCGCGGGTGGGCGTGGAACGTAACACCCGGGAAAAGCGAGGGAACACTGTAAATGCATTTGTCCTTGATATTCGAATTAACTGACCAGTACCTGTAGACTCACTTTCAAATTCCAAGTTAATCTACCGCGCATGTTGTCTCAGCATTTCCAAACATTTTCAACCTCCGGGGAACAAATGCAACTCCCTGCAATAAAACGGTCAAACCACATCATTTGGCATCACTGGTCTTTACAACAACAGTTGGTCATTCAGAGGCAGCGCAAGCAGCGGCAGAAGCACACGCTCATGTCATCTATAATAAATTTCAGAATTTGCTTATGCGAGTGATGAAGGAATCCAAACAAATTGAGGTATAACTCTGCTTTAAACACTTTTAAGAGACAGCCTCATTATGGCTTCCCATTAACCCCCACAGGAGAACTGACCTTGCATGCCTCCACCAGGCTCAGCCACGTGTATCAAAGTGACCGGGATGATGAGACTCTGACCCGTGGAGGCGCTGTTGATGGTAATGGAAGCAGAGCCAGCTGCTCGCAGGTCCAAAGCCCTGATGGTGTACTTTGTGAGACTCGGGAAGTCGCGTTGTGCTTCAATCTCTTGAATACCAATGACGGGAGAACTGGAGACCACCTAAGACACAGAAAGATATCTCACTAAGTTATTTTTCCTTACACAAACCAAGGCATCATTATTTTTCTGAAATATGTCATTGCCCTTGACCTCCATGTCTGCTAGGGCAGAAGCTGGACCGAAGACTGTGAGCTCCACAGATGGATTCACGTTTGAGAGCATCACCTCAGGCAGGTCAGAGTACAGGCCGGGCTCTATTGGTAGGCTGGCGCTGACCTGCTCCCCAGAGAAGGCGCTGCCCTCCAGGCCAGCCTTAACCAGCAGGTTGGTCATGGACATGCTCAGTTCTCGGGTCAGCTGGTCTGCCATTGACTGCAAGGTCATGGAGCATGTGTACAAGCCTATGGCAATGGCAAAAAGTCAACAGGAGACTGAGGCTGACAGAATGATAAGAAACAACAAGCGTTAGCGTAAACCCTTCTGTTCCTGAAGTTCTTGGAGTGAACAAATTACGCAAAAACAGCCAGCAATAAAATTACATAAAAAAAAAAAACTGGGCCTGGGAGCTATTAATTCTCATAGATGGAAAATTGGTTTTATCTAATACATTAGCAAGTGAGTCACTTTCCGCTTTCCTCTAATTTCTAAATTGGTGGGTGAACATTTCAGTCACATGCTCCCAGACTCGGTTGGAATTAGCAGAGAGGGTACAGACCATGTTGTGGATTCCTTCAGCGGTCCCAAACACAAATAGACAAGCTTTCAGGCATTAAAAGAGCCACTGCAGCTTAATATAACAACCTAGTGTTGTCGTTTTCAACATCAGTCTTGGTCTTGTCTCAGAATTGAAGGCATTTTTAGTTGGTCTTGTCCCTGTCCCAGATAGGGCGGACTCTGGATTTTTTATTAAGACCAGGCCAGTACTACTGTGATCATTGAGAAACGCAGAATGCAGGTGCTCGCACACTGGCTTCCCGGTGGCACCAAGAGTGGCGCGCCACCTGTACCCAGAGAATGGAAGAAGGCGGGAGACGCTGTGCCCCTGACAAATTAGACCAACATGTTGGCAAACTTTAGTAATAAAACCGTAAGCGATGCAACATGCACTCTGCAAGTGCAACAGGCAGTGGGAGATGGAAATGGGACTAGCAAGATACAGAGTTGTGGCTTGACGGTGGGAGATAAATGTTCACCATTCGTGTACCGTGGATAATTCTTAAGTTGGTAAGTTGCAAACTTTTTCTTGGAAGTTTGCAATTAAGTTGCGTTAGGTCTGAGGATTTTCTTAAAGTGATGGCTGTTGGCTGGATAATGTTGACGTTAGCTAGCTGTGCGGGCTAGCGAGTTGCTAAAACACACTGGTGCGTTTGGAAAGTAATGGGAGCGAAGCACGCTTTGCCTCTCCAAACATTTACACTCTCAGTGTATAGCATTGTCAAAAACCAAGGTACACGTCAGACAGGCATTAGTTGAAACCCTTTTTACTTGGGAAGTTCTCATCCAATGGAAACATGATTATTTAACACACCAGTAAATGGGCTAAGCTTTAGACATAACTAACGCAACATATTTCTACTCTACATAAAGAGTCCTCTGTTGGTCGCTTTGGCTGTAGATTGTTTAGTCTTGGTCTCATCTCTGTCTCAATACTCTCTAGTCTCGAAAATATTTTGGTCTCGGTTGGTGTGGTCTTGACTACCCCACTACATCAACCTGGCACCTTTTATGGGCGCTGTTAAATACACTCCTTGGACCACACAGCTATTGATTATAGCTTGTAAACAGTATTTACCTGCCCCCTCACATGGAGCATACAGCACAAATTTGGTTCTACAGAGCCATGAAGTCAAAGCTATCAAACACAGAATGACTGAGGAGGCAGTGAAGGATCTGTTTAGTTTTTTATTCTGTTTTTGATTCGAGTTTCTTCAAAATAGCCAGCCACCCTTTGCTCTGATTACCGCTTTGCACACTCTTGGCATTCTCACCTCTACTCCGTCAATACTGTTGGAAAGCCATTTCAGTTGACTACTCTTGAAACTCATCGAGGGAATGCCAAGAGTGTATAAAAAAATCATCAGAGCAAAGAGTAGGGATGGGTACCGAAGACGGTACTTTTTGTGGTATGGACCGGCGCAATAGAACGCAACATTATACGTGCACCAGCGTACTGACGTCACCCACTCGCAGCCGATTTTTCATGCGAAGAACGAGGCCGTGGGCGCGGTCGGGGGTCGCGGGAGCTCGGCCGGTGGTAGCGACGTGGGGGGGGGGGTATCAGATGCTAGCGGTGGCTCGGCTGAGAGACCGACCGAGGGGACGCCTACATTTTCGGGTACAAGAAACAAGCGAGATTTTCGCGCTGCCAAGACAAACAAATATAGTTTATGAAGTATGAAAGGTTCCGCCCCGGGTGGAAGCTGGCAATCAGCGCACGGCTGAGGGAGGTGTCGGCGGCGGTCTTCCCCCACCGAATGGAATCATGCTGGAATGTACATGGCTTCACCATTGTTAAGGTATATAGAGATTATAACTTGATATACTACTGGTGACCAAAATGTAGCGAGCATTACAGACCATGTTGGGTACATTCAAATGATTAATTTGAATCAAATTATTCTCTTATGTTTATGTCATGTGCTCTTCCAACTGTCTTTTATTTTTTATTTTTATTTTTTTAAATATAGTGTACATATATACATTTGAGTCCAACGTGTGTTCAAACTTCGAGCTCATCTCGCAGCAGGCTTTACGACCTTGAATGACAACTGCATCAATTATTATTAATTTATATATTTATTGTTGTTCATTGCACACAACTTAGATTCACACTGTTTTTTGGAAATATTAACTTACTGTATGTTTATTACTTATACTTCAGTAATTTAAAATGTTAAACCTTTATTTTTACTATTCCTCTCTGGCTCATTTGAATAAAATTTTATTTGACAAGTTTTATATATTGAAAGCTAATTGTTAAATTGATTTTTAAAAAGACTTTTACTATAAAATAAACAATGATTAACATTTACTACCACCCAAATAAATAAATAACATTTAACAAAAAAAAAAAAGCGAGAGAGTACAAAAGTACAGAAAATTGGTACCCTTGAGTACCGGTATCGATTCCCAGGTTCGTATTGGAACAGTACCGGTTCAAATGTGAAAGGTACCCATCCTTAGCAAAGAGTGACTATTTTGAAGAAACTAGAATATAAAACATGTTTTCAATTATTTCACCTTTTTTTAAGAACATAACTACACATGTTCATTCATAGTTTTGATGCCTTAAGTGAGAATCTACAATGTAAATAGTCATGAAAATAAGGAAAATGCATTGCATGAGAAGGTGTGTCCAAACTTTCCGTTACCCACGTTAATGTAAGTTCATACATACCAGTACTGGTATCAAAGCTGATATTCGTTTTAAAGACGCTGCTTGCAGAGAAATTAACAGCTTCACTGGTAAAGCTGAGGTGGCAAGTGACAGAGGTTTCTGGCTGCAGGTGCACAATTGCTTCTGTCTGGATAGAGGAGCAGGTTCCTGCAGGATACATTACACTGGCATAAGCTTAGGGCTACAATAAACACCGTAGTTATATAAATTAGATGAAAAATGGAAAAGTGGAAGCTGTGTCGAAAGCATTTGAGTGAGTAATTTAATAAAATTCACGGTTAAATGTATTTTGAATTGAAACTTACTGAGACTAACACACTTATAAACGGAGTGAAGTCTGTTTTTCGCTTTAATAAGTACATGGGCCACAAAGCCCAAAGTGGAGAGCAATGTTATTCGAGTTTTCATATTAACAGTCAACCATTGCTTATTTTCAGTTACTCACCCGAGCAAGTGGCCTTCAAGGTTTTAACATTTAACAATATTGTTCTGTTTTGGGTTATTAACGAAAAGAAACAATTCAGTGGACAATTAGTACAATTTTCAAGTTCAAGTATCAAAATGTTAATTTGGATCAAGAATGTGATATTTTTTTTTTGTATAAAGCTAGGGGGCATTGGATCATGATACAAGTAGGTCCCGACAAATGTATATGCTTCAGTCGCGTGGGAGACATTGTCAAGTGTGTTTCTTTCAACAAAGAAAGTCTGGTTTGGTGGTTTAAAGTTGCTAAGGAAACGCAGAATGTTTAAATTCTAATCGCTACTGCCACCTGTAGCCGAAAAATTAAACTACACACCCCCTACTTCGCACACAACGCCCACATGACGTCACATCGGCAGACTGAGGGGCGGGAGAACCTGGATCCAGTCTGAAAACTATTGGGCACAGGCCAGAGTACCCAGCTAAGGTGTTAATTTACTAATTAGAAAATGTTTCAGTCATAAATGACCAAATTAAAAGGCTATTGTAAAGATATTTTGGGGCAAATTGTTACATAGAGCAACTTTAATTCATACTTCAAACATATTTCGCTTTGAGGATAATTTTTTTGAATTCTTTAGAATGATTTGTGATTATCATCATGTGGAGTGACAATAGGTTGACTAAAGTTGAGTCATTTCAGTACCAACGAGGTTGGTTCCTTGTCCTCTGGTTGTGAGTAAGACGTCAGTCTGCTTGCCAATTCTGACTGGTAAGGCTTGTGCCATTGCAGCTGTCTTTGTAGCCGATTCCACCACAATCTAACATTGAGGGAGAAAAAATACAATTAGCATGCTAAAACAGATAAAATCAGAACCTGCTCAATTTTGTGCAAATCTAAATAAATGTGTATCTGAATTATAAAAATAAGAGATATCTGTACAAATATGCATCTTGTATTTAGCTCAGGGGAGAGACATTGGATTGACTGAATCCTGTGATGCACTAATATAAAATAAGTACAGTACTGGTAATTCATCTTCATCAAGTGTGAGCATCTTATCTTGTTTTGCGCGCAAATTTGACACAATCTAGTTCTGGGAGGTAATGATAGACACTGTATTTACTGATCACTGGTTCCTAACCTTAGTCTTGTGTACCCCGAACCTTTTTGTCATACAATGAGTACCCCCAACTCATATGTGTTGATAAAGAGTAGAATGTAATACAACTGACTACTAAATAAAAGTCATTTTATTTTGTCTCCTTAGTTTGAATTAAATTCTTAGGCATGATCTTCTTTTCAAGTCAAATTAATCATTGTCTTATCACAAATATAACATTTACCCCCCAAAAAGGAAGTCCTTTGAACAAGTGCCCTTTTAAACAGGCATTCAAACTTTAAATATCAGGATCAAAACACTTAAGACTAATATTAAGACCCATTATAGCAATTTTACTCTTCTCTCGCTCTCTTTTTTTTAAGCAGTCATTTGAGCTTTAATGAGACACTTGAGCTGGCACGCGGCTGTGCCACAGGTTACTGTCTCCCCGGGGAATCAACTTGTAGCACACATATACCATTTTGTCGTCGTGCTAAATTGCTCAGGGTTGATTCAATGGGGAAGCAATCTCTAGAAAAGGAAAGGGGGTGACGTGGTAAGGCAAGCAGAGGATTTTAGCATGCATAATTACAACATAAGTTAATTACATCTGAATCATACAAAATGATGACTGCCATGAGAACGCTTTTCAAAATAACAGTTAATTTAGCATTAGGTATCGGTATCAGTGAATTAAACCAGCAACATTGGTAGCCAGTCTAGCCACAGACTATCAAGACAACATATTGTACCTCTCTGTATGTTTTTAAAACTCCAGGTATCTCATAGTACACAGTAGCTGCCCCATTGTCTCTGGCTACAGCTGCACCAGTTTTGGAGTCTACCTGGAGCACAGCATTGGCTGAGGAGCTCCAAATACCATGGCCTCCTGCAGAGAAGAGTGGCTTCAAAAACTTGCACAAGATGACCAACTACAACTGCTTTCATGATTTTTACATATTCCAAGTCTCTCACCATCTTGACTGGCCAGCTGAGCAGAAAAGCAAATGACGTCTCCCACCACCAACGCCTGGGCCTCTCCAGGCTGGATGGCATGATCCACAGGAAGTGGAATGTAGTCTGCCATAACAGTGTTATCGCTGTCGTGAACAGACAGCAATGTGAGGCCTGCGTTGACCGTCCTCACTGTCAAAGTATGGTTACCAGGCCCAGAAATGACCTGCACCAGATCATCCCTGACACAAAGAAACAATACAATTATAAAATGTACTGGGAAAACAAAAAACAAAGAACCCTGAAAGGTATATTTGTGAATGTGATGGCTTGTCCAGATTTGTCCTTTTTGCAATAACCTAACCACTAATTGAAATTGTTGGTCTGATTTGATATGAAGTAAAAAAATAAAATAAAATAAATAAAAAACAGGAAATAGTTAACTTATGAAACATAACAAGGCTAAAAAATATATATATATAGAAAGCTGTAGTCAGACTGTATTATAGGCATAAATATGTTCCAGTGGAAATCTGAAACAGAACAGTTGACCAAATGCTGTCTCCTGTAAAATAAGAACATTACACAAGCAGTGTAATGTTTCAATTTTAGAGATATCCTTCGACTAAAAGTGTCTTACTGTCTGCCTCCATCTAACGAGCATCTGCTATGGACAAACTACTCCCAGCTGAAATACCTGTCAAACCCAATTGCCTCTTTGGAAATTTTAAAAGAATTTAATCACAGCCTATTCTTTTTGTCTCAAGAGTATCAGCCTTGTATGACTCTGATTTTGATTGGTTTTCCCTAAAAGCAAATGTCAGCACCTTGAGTGCACAGTAATAGAATCAATTTATCGTGAAGACTGATGAGGAAGCCCTCACAGACTTCACTTTGCTGCCAAACACTCCCATTCATTTAACTCACTCACTCCATAGCCGAGGTGGAAACAACTCCTTGTGAAACCATGTAGAAGGAACAGCCTAGTCAATTAACGTAGTGAATTACAAGGAGTGTCTGCCTCATGATCCCAAACCATACTTGCAGTGTGGAGATATTAATGTGCTGTCTTCACAAAGCACAGAGCAATGCTATGCAATGTAAGAATTTTATAACAGCTCTGGCATTGAATTCTAAATGATTTGGTTTCATGGTGTTCTAGGAATACCACGTGTATACAGTATGTAGATTAGCGGTGTAATGATTAATCAACAACTAATCCATTATCTCAAAGTTAAAATTTTGGAACAAGCATTTGAAACCATGCTTAATTTTAAATTGTCCAGATCCTCAGAATTTGAGCCTCTCAACAGTCTGTAGTCTTCCATAAATGAAAAGTGATCATCTTTATGTTGAAACAGAATAAAATGTTTGCAAATAAATGCTTTTAATTGGGAGAACAAATGTCATAATTTTTGACTATTTTCTGACATGTCAGAAACCAGCAATCTGAATTAATCAATAATTTGTTGGTGCACTTTATTGATTGTAAAAATAATTGTTGGTTGCAGCTCTAATGTAGATTAAAACAAGCAAGTTGTTTTCGACAATAAAAAGTTCATAGCTGCCATACCTAAAATTTGGACACCAAATAGTGTTTTGATTAAGGGGCTTTCAACAGGCTGTTAGATGCTACAGTTACTTCCATCTAGGCTCATTGGTGATCAGTAGCAGCATACAGTTATTACTCAGTCCATATGGACTTGCCTTTGGGACTGGCGGCTCAAGATTTAATAACTGAATAAATAAATTAAACAAGGTGTTTGAGAGACTATTGTCGAGGTGCTTGGTCTTGGTGATGTGGTAAATGGCATTCAAGTTAAAGAGTGACAATTCAACTGAATTTATAAAATTAATTAAGAATTTAACAGCAAATTTTGACCTATGCATCAATCACATTAAGTCATTACTAAGCAAAATTACACTTGTAAAGTCATCATGAAACAATTATGTTAATTATCTAAGGTTGTTGGCAGTTGGCCTGTCAAACACGTTTCAGTGGCTTTGGCACCACACTCGTCAGTGAATACCACAATGATATTTACGAGTGGAGACTGACCTGTTAGTGGAGAAGGTGAGATGACTGTTGGAGCTGTGCAGGAGCTCTCCAGTGCTGGTGTGAAAATGAACAGCGAAGGTGAGGACTATGCCCAAAGGGAGGACTTTCAGGCTCTCCCTGGTGGACGTATGTAACGCTGGACTGGTGCTGAAGCGCACATAGGACACAGGCACCACCTGAGGGATGAGGAGGGGAGTGTTGCCTTCAGGGACAATATCACCTCAAGACTTTGTACAACTGTTAATCACACAGCAGACAGTATAGAGGATGTAACAACGTAGAGGTTGTTCCATTGTGAGTGGATGTTGAAGGTGGGGGAAGAACAGAGAACGGGCTGGGCTGGGTGCGTATAGTAACTCCCGTGAACATGGACATAAGATGCACACACACTGATGACTGGAACATTAAAAAACATTAAAGATGCCACCTTAACATAACATTAAGACCATCGTTAATACTTAAGGCAATTCACCTGTGAGTCTGTTTTAAGTGCAGAGGTATAAAGTATTAACTAAGGCAATTACAGTTACTACACCTTTCTCGTTTTCTGATAGACAAAATTTGAAAAAAAAAATCAATTTGAGGGAGGCATTTAATTGTAAATGTGGATGGCAACTCACTGGGTCAAGGAGTCCAATCTGAGGGACGGTCACTATTTGAGAAATTAATATACATACATACATACATACGCTGTTACGTATTTCTTTGTATGCATTAAGGGATGTATTGAATTTTTTTTTACCAATATTGGCTGCATGAAGAATGCGTGCGCTGTGGCCACTGGCTCCTGTGTCGTGCATCGCCGGACAGAGAGATAGTTTAAATGCGCAAATGGCGCGTTTCTGCTCGGCAGGGTTGTGGCAGAGAGGGGAACTATAGTACAGTACTGTACTGTAATGTATGATGTGATGCGCACTTAAAAATATTAACTTGCGAGTGAAATATGGCATTTGTAGACATCAGTAGGTAAATCGGATGTCCATAACTCGAGGACTACCTGTAAATGATTAATCAAAATTCTAAGGTGTGATTAATTGATGTAATTGTTTGACAGCTTTATAATTAATATGTTATTGCATACGTCAGCCAAGAGAAGGGGCCTCTGAGATAGGGAAGACGTCGCTCGGAAGGAACCAGAATGCTTGCACTTATATTTAGTAAAGTGGAGAAAAACATCCAGCTGAGTTTTTTTTTTTTTTTAAACGTTATTATAATTTCTTTCTGTGTTTCGGTTTTCAGTTCCTCATTTTTTGCTTTTGAGTTTCGGTCAAAATAAAAGCCTATTTAAAAAGAAGCTGTTTAAAATTACAGGATAAAAATACATCAATGTGTCTCATCTGAAGCAAAAATGCACATAATAAGCAAACGTTCTTTAATAGATATATTTTAAAATCTCTACTACTCTTTGCTAAGGCACTTTTTTATCATCTTAATGCAATGTTCCATATCTACCAGTCATATACTGCTGCAATGTAATCAATGTCATAATTTAGATATTTTGAAACAAAAGCAGATTGACAGGATATTTGATGACGACATGCAAATGAATCAAACTGACCTTCACTGCAATGATGAGAGTTTGATTGACACCAAAGGACTCTTGCGAAGTAACTAGCAGTGATGAAATGCCAGTGAATGAGCCAGAGAAGAGGAAGCCACTATCATCAACTTGCGCGACAGTAACCTGGTCAGTGTAATTCAGCATCTGGTATGATAGTGCACCCACACCATCCCTAGTACACACACATCAACACAAATAAAGTTACAGATGAGTTCCTCCGTATTTAATTGAGGAACAAGACAAACACGCAAGATGAACTCACCAGTTCGTTTGGAGTTTGAGGACTGAGTTTGGACTCATGAGTATTTCGCCAGCCTCGATTTTGGGATTAAGCATGTGTAGTTTGTCATAGACCTTGATTAAAGCAAATGTCATGAAACCACTATTAGGGCACATGTGACAAATCACAGTCTGACGCACTGTGCAGATGGATGCCTTTAGCCTTAATGTGTAGTCTTATCAATCCACAAAGATAACAACTCTAGATATTCCAAATATCAATAACTTCACTGATCTGTAGGCTTCTGACATTTGAATGGGGTTGGTTCACTGTGATAATTTGCTTACATTGTAGCCAAATCTAGACAAGTCCACTTTTAGAGTTGTACCTGGATTTGGATCTCCTCGATGATCTCTGAAAGATTACCAGCAAGTTGACCAAAAGCAGGGTCGACAGCTGTGAGGACAACCTTGAGCCCAGTCCGCCCTCTTGTCCGACCGGTCACAGTCATGCCGAAATTGTGCTCAGAGTTGAGCTCCACATTAGCCTGAGAGTTTAAAAAGGCAAATCAAGTCAAAAGGGAACAGTAAACAACAGTGAAGCGGGGACAAAAGGTAGCTATTACAGTACATGAAGAGACAGCATTGTGCAAGTCAGCCTGATGAAAGGAAACATCAATATATGGATATTAAGAATTAGAGAGAAGCATACCATAGAGTGTCTTGACTGGACATCCAGGATGTCCCTTTTGGTAGTGGACCAATGGAACGTAAGACTTGGCAAAGAATTGCCAAATGTGAAGGGTGTTTGACTATTGGTCAAACCCATCACATACACAGGCATCTGCAGAAGGAAAGGAGTTACAACGAGCAGCAATGCCAAACATTTTCTAAAACGTTTGTTCAACTGGAAACAGTATTCTTTTTGGGTATTCTTTATGGCCGAAGGAAAAATGAATGAAAAAGAAAAAGGTACATTCACAAGGCAGTACCTGCGTTCCCGTCTTTATTCGTGTAATGGGTGCTCTAATTCGAATGGCAGTCAAATGCACGACCTCAACTTCTACTTGGTCCTAAAGACACAGAAAAATAGCCATGTGCAATTTCATCTGTTTAAACCAAACTCACCTTCATCACATTCATCCCATCGCGTTATTTACCTTCGACACGACAACCAGCTTTCCAGTTTCAGCATCGACAGCTTGGACAAGTCCTGTCACAGTGACGTTGCCAATGGTCATACCCTTGACATGACCGATGCTGTTTACAGAAGCGATGTCTTCATTGGAAATAGAAAACAGAATGTTGGACTGAGGCTGAGGGCCACCCTCAGATGTGATCTAGAAACGAGGGTATTTTTGACAAAAAAATTAGTTCCTCACAAAAGCAATTTTAGCAATGTAATACTAGCGCCCAAGTATTTCCAAAAAGTTATGGTCCTTGATTTTACTATGACATAATTAGAGGCAAAACTCATTAGATGAACCTTCTACATTATCTTTCTCAAGTGCTAGATCACTTGGGAATATTACCCTATGTAATGTTGGGCAATTAGATGGCGTTCTGATTAGATAACAGTACGTTTTAATGAGCACAACAGTGCACTCAAACAGGAACTGGAAAGGACAGTGCTGCTTTCCAGAGAAAGCCTGGCAAAGGTCCCTTTTGGAAGACTGTGGACAAAATGAACTCTTCTGGCAAGTTAAACTGAGGCTGCCTGCTGTCAGCATAAGCATCAGCACTGCACACACAAACATACCTGCATCATTGCTCCAATCAGCAGAGTCATTTTCCGGGGGATGAGTTTGAATGGTGGAAAGACCTATAAAGAAACAGTTACCATAGAGTTTGTATATGATAGCAGTGAGTTGTGATAAAGACTTGAGTAACGTCAATGAACAAAATACCTCAATTTGTTGAGGGGCAGATGAAATTTTCTTTTTTTTATCCACTACGACAGCAGACAAAGTTGTCTGGCCAATAGAAACACCTTTTACTAAGTAAACTGCAGTGTCATGTTCTGTGGACTCAGCTACTAATCTGTAAAAGGAACATTAAGATATGTCCATTAAGGTTAAGATAGTTTTAACAACAACACATCAAAAGTGTCACAAAACTTACATTAATGAGACTACTGAAGACGCTGCCTTGACTTTCAGTTTCATGAATTGGAAATAGCTGGCTGGGAAAGGCTTCTTATTATCATCCAACACTCTGACATAACATCTTACTGATTTACCAATTTCCACCTATAAATGAGACAAATGAGGCCAGTCATTAGGGAAATCACCAGTTCGGTTCACAGGAAGGGCAATCCAAAGGATGTTAAGACCAAGTGAGCTCCATGAATATTAGAAGTTGATCATTCATACAGAACAAACATTTTGAGTGCCACTGAGGCACGTATGGAATGTGCGCTACTTTTAATGTAATAAAGATCATCATGTCAAGCAGTTCCAGTCTTAATCACATTGAGGAATTAGCTGGAAAACTGACCTTGTCGACCACTCTCAAATTCACCTCCAGGATGTCCGAAACATACACTGTGGCTTTGGCTGCAGATGGGAATGCCAAACAAAGGTCATGAACCATCACATGCACCTTACCTGGCTGGATGGGGACAACCTGGGGCGACATAAAATGCAGGAATGCAGAAGAGAAATTCAAATTGGCAAGAGAATAGTTTTTTCTTTTATCCCTTGTGCAAATTAAACTGCAAATCTCTATTTCCATTCCCCCATCCACTCCAATAGAATTCCAGATGCCACCACATACCTGAGCTGTTTCTTTGGTGTCATGCAATACCACTTCTGCAATGTCTTTAACACTGGTATTGACAAAAAAGTGGCCTGACCCTTCTCGGAGTACAAGGCTACCCTATAAGGAAAACCACATGTACAGCCTTTCAGTTAACTCAAACCTGGTATGGGATCATAAGCCTACAAGTATCATTACACAATTCAAGCTCACTTGCACACTTGAGCTAGTCACATCAAAAGGAACCTGACCACAATTGTACACTAAAACCATTTTATATAGTTCATTAGCATATACAGTATCTATTCCCAACACATTGACATGTCTTAGGCAAGTAGCGCCCCATTGAGACATGAGCAGGGTCAAACATGCTTGGATGAAGTAATTTGCAAAAATAAATCATGCTTGATACTAATGTATGGACTAAGCCAGAGGTGGGCATCGAGGGCCGGAGTCCTGCAGGTTTTGCATGTTGCCCTTCTCCAACACAGCTGATGTATCATCAGCTCGTCAGCAAGCTCTGCATGAGCCTGATTATGATCCTGTTGATTGGAATCAGTTTGTGTTGGAAGTGAGAAACCTCCAAAACCTGCAGGGCTCCGGCCCTCCAGGACCGAGATTGCCCACTTCTGGACTAAGCAGTAAATGAGAGGTTAAAAAAAGATCTCTTACCCTCATATCTGGGTGGTTGTATATGGTCATGGTGTCAGGAAAAACATTCACATCTTCAACTAATTTGAGTTCCAATGTCGCTGAGACAGGGGCAAACGTGTCGACCTAACCAGAAGAACAGTTGAAACTGAATAAAGATAAATAAAGAAATAAATGCTAAATAAGTAGAGTAGAGTAGAGTCCACACATTTGACAATTTATCTAAAGAAAAATGTCGTGTATTACTTTCCTCTTAATTAGTTGTATAAAAAGAACACATTAATGGACCAGTACAGTAGATGATCACAATGTATCCAGAATGAACCTGCAGGATGATCGTATGCATTGCAGCCACAAAGACTGCAATTGCTCCACAACCACAAAGATGGGAAGCTGCTAAATCCATGTGGCAAAAAAAAAAAAAAACGGCAAAAGAAATTCTGATATAATTTTTTCGTCAGACATTGAACACGACACAATGTATGTAAAACCGAAATGTAAGCAAAACTGCTGATAACGCACAATACAGTTCCTGCCCAAGGCAATCACTGCGTATTTACAACCAACATTAACATGCGCCTTTCCTTGTACAGATGCAGATTACCTTGCGGGTGAAAACATTAAATGGAGCCTTGAGGGAAAAAAAAGGCTGCTCTAAAAGTGAAAATGCATTGCAGCTTTGACAATTTGTTAGTTATAAAAGAGATATGTACTGAAGAGGGCTCCAATATCTTTCATCACCCCGCATGGGCCAGTAGGTCACAGTCACAGAAAGGCGAGAAAACAGACTGCTCAATGATCAGATGAACTGTAAAATTCAACACTTACTCGACTCTGAACTTCAGCTGCTTTGATATGTGAATGCTGGTAATCCAGCGCTGTCACTGTAATGGCAGCAATCCCTGATTGACGATGCACAACAACGGTCTGCCGGCCTGTTACAGATGACAGAGAAAAGGAATAGGTAGGCCAAAAGCAATTCATAATCTTAGACATCAAAGAACTACAGCAATGAAAGTCGAGGACTTCAATTCAGTTAAATAGTCCTCTCCAGAAAGCTCATCAAGTGATATCCAAGCTTAGTTCTAATATATAACAAATCACCAACTTTTAAGAGCAGACAGCTTTACCATGTAGTTTCATCTGTTTGTTTTCATCTTCAAAAAGTTGAAGCATCATGGGTAGGGTAGGCTCGATACTGGCCAGGGACACTTGGGTTGTTTCCCATCCTATGTTCAGTGAGCTGAAATTGTCAAACTTCCGCCCTTCTTGATCAAAAGCTGCAAGGTCCAAAACTGAATTGTGATAATTTGAAACTGGCACCTTAAAAACAACACACATATAATCAGTTATTAAAACATTTGTATAGTTTAGAAAAATACAATCAACACAATAAAGAGGTTTTTTTTTTTGAATGAAGGAGAGGAGGAATAACATTCGTACCACGTATTTGTTCTGCTGCAACAGAGGGCACGATTGTTCCAGCTGTGGAATGGCGTACACTGGGACCAAGGTGAAGCGTGATGGAGGAGTGCAAACAAACTTTACAGATGCCCGCTCTACAGCAGGATAAGGGTTGGTCAAACTGGCCTTGTTACTCACACTCACTTCCAGCATCTGCACAAATCATGACAGATCACTACAAAGCTCTGACCGTGGGACACCATGGATAATAATACCGGTACATTTTTTCTCTGGGATCAGAATAGTATTGTATAATCTAACTTTCCACTGGATGAGAGTGTGTCAAATCAATGTTGTGGCCAAAGCCATAAACAAATAATAATATTTTAAAGCTAGAAAATTAAGCACTTAATTTGTGTAGTTAAAAAATAAAATGTCAATATAACATTATACAGTACAACTTTATTTAATGTGCATGGAGAAGTTACCTGCTCTCCCAACGCCCTGCAGGTTGCTCTGACCAAGTGCTGGTCATAATTATGGGACAGTGGGCTAGTCAGAGTAAGGCCCACACTTTTTTCATCATCGGCTTTTACGTCACAGAAGAATTTAGAGGGCTCCAGAACCCAAGGCCGAGGCCCACCATCGAACAGCATGTCTTTAGAGGAACCCAGTGTCACGACTGCCACAGACGCAGGGTCAATAGCCTGTCAAATGACACAATTAAGACAATTACTGGAACTAAAACACATGATGATTTTTCTTTGATTTGTTTTTTAAGATGATTTATTTAGACTATTAATTAACAATTGAAATACTAATTCCAAGTTAAACAAAACTGAGGAATTGTCCTGAAATAATACAGTATCGGAGAGGGGAAAAAAAGTAAAGTGGGTCAATCTCTGCAGAACTAAGCAGAGAAACATCACTGAACGTCTGCAATACTTAAAAGAACAATGCCTCAAAACAAGTGTAGAATCAAAATGCATGTTGTAAACCGGATATAACATTCAGCAAGAGCAAATCTGTGAGTACTTCAAGAGTATTGCATTTTTCCACATTGGGGTATTTGTCACCTCATCAAAACATGTCATACTGTTGAATTTTGTATTCTACTACAACTGTTTGAGCCAAACTCATTCCTATGCAGCAGAGAAGCGTACTTGTATAAATCAGACTAGCAAGCGTATAATGCATAATTAAAATGCATAGAGCCTGGAAGAAACCCAAGAGGGGAGCATTTGAAGAGTCACTGATCATCCCATTTCTGCCTTCATTGTAAGGACAGGCTGAGTATGAATGTGCAGGTGGGTGAGGACAAAAAGGCTAATTGGCCTTGGAGGCAAGAGTAAGAGAGAATCACAACAATGGCTTGAGGGAACGTTTGTGATCCATATAGACCCACACAGATACCCTGGACCATTCAAGGGGAAAGAATCAAAGTAGCTTGTTAGATGAACAAAGAAAATTTGTGGTTTTGAGAATCACCAAGATGCATTAGTATATGTTGTTTTTTTTAACTCACAGTGAGGGGAAGATAAGCTGCGATAGTGATCTTTGCACTGAGGTGAACGTTGCCGTGGGTGTAGCTGACAGAGAGTGTGGTGTAGCCCGGGGCCAAGGCTTTGGCTCTCACTCCACTGCAGTGGTCCTGGCCTGGAGCCAGCCGATCTGCAAGACAGAAATATATACGGTCAGTGCTGGGGAAGGGATGGAAACATACAAATGCCCACAATCATTTACCTCTCTAAAACAAAAAGTGCACATTTCATCCAGCTTACTTTTTCATTTACTAATTGGAGAGCCAAATGAAGAAATCTTTGTCATTAAAAAAAGGACAATTTGAAATGAAAAGATTCAATGCTTCAGTGTTAAGTTTGATAAACATGTCCTATCAAAAACACACAGATCAATGATGTATTCAATGTATTGCTGTTCTTACCGCTACAGCCATAGAATTAATCAAATAAAAAAAAGCACGCACACACACACACAAAAGTACATTTACCTTCAAACACATAATATACTTAAGTGGTCAGTTTCAGCTGGAATACTTGTGACCAGTTGTAGCTCGCACTGACAGACTATACTTAATAGGATGATCAATGAATGACACCATGAATGAGCATCTATTAGTTAGTGACCTTCACTTGGCAAGTCTCCTGTGAGTGAGGCAACTGGTAAAAACGAGGATGAATGTATCTTTTTTACGCGCATAAGAGACTGCGGCACACCAGAATGCATTTTCAGACTCGCCTTCAAGCTGCTCAAAGACACCTTGGCTTTCCTCATCAACCTGCAGGTCAAAGTGGGAGCAGTCACTCAACATGACACGCTCCATCCCATTTTCTTCCAACAGGCCATATATAGTGAGGGGTAGCTCTAGAATCATGCCCACTCGGGCCTCCACTTGACAGGGAGCAAAGTCCATTGCCACAGGTTCAACGACGTAGACCTATAGGAATGCATATTTATTCAAAATCATCTGTGTCAAATTTGGGTATGAGATTAGTAATTGTAGTAACAACTTTGACAGCCAAAATAATCCATTGACAAAATCTTAAACAACTTAGAAAATGTCATTTTATTTTTTTGAAGATTGACTTTGTTATCTCAGAGTAATTGGGTGCCACATTAAGTGACTTAAAATTTGCAAACTGAAGGTAGCATCAGAATCTGTCATGTCAAACTCAGTGTGATCCAGAGCTGGTCCTGACTATGGATTTAAAGTGCATTGTACTGTATATTTGTAATACATTTACACCTGTAAAATTGGCATCATATCAAATTTTGCTGAGCGGTGAAACAATAAGCATACATCAAGTGGATAATAGGTAATGTGCTGATCGATTTAATAAAGACAACTGATGCCAGCAAAACTGGAAAATTTTCATTTTAAAGGGTGATTTTAAGCCTAAGCAGAGGCAGGCCCTCTGATTACCACCGCACTGTGTTTTTAAACAATAAAATCTGTTGTATATTCAGGTTGGGCAATAGCATATCATTTCTAATATGGTCAAATCATTGTAATGTATCTCAATAATGTAGCATTAAGAGTAAGCGGTTCAGATAATGAATGGATGGATGGAATGACGCTGCAGAGTCACCTTACCTCCATCTCTCCAAAGTGGAGTGGATTGCGCATATCACGTGCATTAATTATGCTGAGACCTATGTCACTGGCTGTCTTCATCACACCTTTGACAGTCACTGTGGCCACACTTGTGTTGGAGGAAGACCAGCTGAAATTTCCACTGCCGCCTGTTGCCTATGCAAAGCATTGAGCAAAAACTGTCACATACGCCTTTCAACTACATCAACATTGATAGTAATGGAACAAAACTTTTGCTATCAACACGGTCATCATCTTGCTCATACTATTAGATTCTACCTTAATTGTGTATTGATAAGCGCCGACATTGGGTTGCCAGGGGAATATAAGAATACTGGGACTAAGAACTATAGGGTAATAGATTGCCACATCCTGTTCACCGTGGCTTGGGTTGGCGAGTGGGTGGACCCCACCATTCTAAAAGCAGAACAGAGGACACAGGAAATCATCAGGCTTGCCACTGAGTTTTTATGGATGAACAAAAGGTTAACAACATGCTTGTCATTTATCAGTTACCACATCTTTATTTTTATGAAAATTAGTTTAGTTAGTTAAAATGTGAACAAGTATAAACCAGACTTACGTCATCCTCAACAGCTAATAAAGTAGCATCAATGACACTACGGCCACCTTTTACAGTTTTGATCCTGTGATAAGATCCATTCAGAGAGGAGTGCAAAATGTTGAAGTAATCCAGAGGAAAAACAGTGTCAATACGAATATTCTGCCAAAAAAAGAGGGAGAAAAGCAATATCAATAACCGTGCTTTATTAAACATTTTAAAAACATGACTACAGTAACTGAACTGTATCCGATCTTGCTCGTGAATCGCAAATTAGCTTTCGGTTAAATTCCTGCTCCCTTCGCAACAGAAGGAAGACGAACGGACAGAAGAAGAAAAAAAGTCGTGCGCTTTGATGTGCGGCGTGCCGACTAAAACCCGTAAATAACAGTACGTAGTCTGCTCCGCTGCGTCACCTGCGTAACAAGAAACAACCAAAGACCCTCTTCATGTTGTTTCCAGTTTCCACTATGCGATGTGCGTAGGACGGGGCAACGTTGGACACTAATTTCCCTGTTAAAGCGAAGCGAACTTGAAACGTACTCTCACGTTGTATTTACTAAGTTTCCGTCACCGGCAACTAATTGGCCAATCACTGGCGAGATCGGAAGTATGCCTGTTGTACGTATCGTATACTTCATTGCCGGGATTCATTTTATTGTGATATTTTAATCTACATATGATAAATACTCACATGTGTAAAGATATAATATATTTTCATCGCCACGTAAATATTTAATATAATAATTTCGGTGAAATTCACATCTTGTGTGATGAAAATGAGTCTAATAAGCTTTACTTACATCAGAAAGGTAGAGTTTGTTGCCTGATTTATCAAATACTTCAATATGGATATCATAGTCTCGACCAGTTTCCAGAACCCAACTGTCACCAGGATGAATTTTAAAACCTAAATAAAAAACACAGGTTTGAAAAGCCCTTCACCAAAAAAATAAAAAATAAAAAGGTAAACGGGAGTGGCTGAATTAACCTACCTAAGTAGCCAGGTTCCACCACAAACAAAGTGCTGTTTGGTAGCCGAAACGCGCCTTGCATTTGAAGACCTAAATAATACTTGTCAGGAAAATTACACCAGGCAATGTACAGCAGGTGTGTACAAAGAGTGTTGTAGTGGGGAGAGGCTGCTTAAAGTTAAAAGGGGGCACATGGAAGAAGAGCTTGAAACACCTTACAGAAACATACTTTATTAGTAATACACAACTCACTGCACTATGTTCTTTGTATGCAGACCCTTTCAAAAAAAGTTTTCATAATTCCATTCAAAAATTTTAACTTCAATAGATTATAAATTCACAGCCCATAAACTAAAGTATTAATTTGTTTATTTTTACATTATTCGGGATTCTAGCTCTGTAAAACCCACAAAAAAGCTGAAATCAAAATATAAAAATATTGTGAAGAAATCGCTATGCGTACTTCTGAGTTTTTGCAGGAGGAAAAAAGGATGACATCAAAAAAATGGTATTTTCAAAACGATATGTTAATCTTCACTACTTGGTTGGGTCGATGCGCTGTGGCATTGATGCAATCAGCCTGCATGTGACATTGCCTGGGAGTTATGGAAGCACATGTTTCCTTGATGCTTGCTATCAGCTCTTCTTTGATTTTGGGTCTGGTGGCTCATTTTCCTCTTGATAATACGCCACAGATCCTCAATGGGGTTTATGTCTCGTGAGTTGGCTGGCCAGTCAAAGCACTGTGATGGCATTGGCATTGAACCAGGTTTTGACGCATCTGGCAGGATGAAATCTGCATCTCCATACACATCTTAAGCAGAAGGAAACAAAGCCCTCTAAAAAATTCTGGTAGGCTGTTGCGGTGACCGTGTATTTCAGAAAGCAAAAATCTGCACTGAGCAGTGCACCCCAAATTATAACTGATTTGGGATATTTCACACTGGACGTTAAACAGCATAGACTTTTATATTTTGTATCCTCACCTGTCTTCTGGTGAGAATACAAATGAGGAAATCTGGGCTTCCTTAAATGAGCTTTTCCAAAAGCTCTTCACGATAATCAAAATGAATTTCACAGCATACCCGTTTTGTAAAAAAAGGGAAGTAGAGCTTATGAATTCCACATTCAACAAGTGAAATTACACATTAGCAGTGAAAGGAATTGTGGCCCAGCACAGCCCATCAATGCGTTGTAAAGCCTCCAACAGAGAGTAAATGAGAATATTTCAGAAGGATACTTTTATGGTCAAGCACGACATTGATGTGCCCCAGCTGAATGGCTGTAACTTTGGAGGTTCTCTGATCCAGACGTGCTACTGCCACCTCTGGGTTCCCGTTTACATCGACCATGCTGTTCTGAAGGTGCAGCTCATATTGATCACATGGCATTGAAAGCTCTTGAAAAAATGTAGGAAAACAGAGACATACCATCTCAGATTTATCCCGACACTGACACGCAAGCTCCACTCGACAGTCTTACCTGTTATCGAGCCCTGTCTTATTTCCAGGACTTGGTATCGGATTGACGTTCCGACCAGCAGGTAGATGTCATGTGCAGGGCTCAGCAAGATGTTCTCTAAAATCAGTAGTTTCACCTCAGCTGCATGGACACCCTGCAGCACAGACACCACAACAACATAGTAACAAGCTTCACCTTCAGGAGTCGCAATTTTAAAACAAACGGCAGAATTGAGTTTGCGTAAAAAGATGACTTGTATAATTGAGTCCACACAAATTTTTAGGTTTCTGGACTGCCTGCCCACCCATCAGTGTGAAATCAAACAACCATGTTGATTTAGTTATCTGCCTATTTCTGAAAATGTGTTTGTGAGCAAGCTGTTCTGCTTTACCACCCCACTGGAACAGAAACAATCAGCGCCAGCTAGAATTCAATCCACCTGGGTACCCATTTTATTGGATGAGGGGGTCCAATTATGACTTGTGGCCTCTCTCTTTTGGGGTTGCCACAGTGAGTCATTAGCATTACAGTACTTGTTTGTCACACCCTGATTGATGCAATACACCCCCCACTAAAAGTTCTTAAGTCTAGATGCTCGCCCCTTTTGTTACAAGTAGCCAGTCGCTTGCAAGGTCAGAAAAGTTGATAAATAACAAAGAGGTTTAAGTGCCTCTCGCACCCCAAAACTGAGTGATTTCAACAAGATTGTAAAATGTAGATGTTAAGTGTGCTATAGTTTAGTATCTTTTGTGTATTTTGACAGAAGAATGCCAAAGCCCTTTTATTAAACACTGTACACCTGGGGGGGGGGGGGTGTTGTTGTCTCTTTTATTCCACTGTTGAATTTGATCTTAGAGCAGGCAAATCTAAACAAACTGTACTTAATTTAATACTTTAAAAATGAATGTATGACTATCAAAAAGGCATGTTTTCTCACACCATCCCTCCATTTCCATTGTTTGTCATTTTTAATTGCATCTTTTCCCATCCTTATGGAGAGGCTTTAACTCAAACTTAACTTTTATTTTATGATTGTCATATAGCGGCCATAAATTTGTGAAATTACAATTCAGGTAGGGATGAATGATTTTCCAATCTTGCTATATTTAGATCCCTACACCAGTGGAGGTTTGCGGTCAAACAGAGGCCACAATTTAAATTCTGCTCGTCTTCTAACACTAGGAAATCCTGGCGGCTGTCTGACACTTAGGCAATACATTTGAATATTTGAGCTAGAAAAGTACTTTTATCTTACGTGATACTGTGATTCTTGGATTTTGGCCTTCACTTTAGCATGTCCTGTTTTCAGGCCTGACACCAAAATCATATTGCCCTGTTTTCCAACACGTTCCATTTCAGATATGTATCCAGGAGGTGTGTACGTGGAATCGGAAAACTTCAGAAACCTTGAGAAGAGACATCAATGTTAATTTAGCAGCCATTTGCGTTTTACCCAAAAGCATATAGCAAAACACCTGATGTAGCCTTGTGGCGCCTCCGTTCCATGACCCCACTCATATCTCAAATCATCCTTCCCCATTGAAAGGGATGATAATGCAGTTAATCCAGCCTCACAAAACACCCACAATACATTTTTTTTAAACATGTTTTTTCTAAAGAAAATTTGCACTCAACAGTATAGCACTACATAGAAACACACAGTAAATATACAGTAACTTTTGATCTCCGTATAACCTGCAAAGGCGGAAAATGTGTGCACAAAACATAACTGTAACTAATATACTATTCTTCTTTGAGCTCTACTGACAGTTGTCAAACCAGCTTTATGCCGCATTACTGCTACCAACTGATACTGTCCTTCCACTGCAAGGAAAACAATGTGAATTGCTGTTGGCTGGATGTTGTGAAGTGTGTTGCTGCCATCTAACGGTGGGGCTCTGAAGGGCACTCGTATCTCAAATTTTTATCGTGTATTGAGACAAAAACTGGTCAAACTGGTGACGACTTGAATCTAAGAAAAACATATCAAGACACTCATATCTCAAGGCACCACTGTCTTCTGCATCGTATATAAATAATAATAAATAGATCAACTGTGTAATTCCATTGTTGTTAAATCATGGAGATAATAAAGGAAGACCTACCGTAATGAATTATAAGAATCAGAGAATCCATTTACACCCACATCTTTTACTAAACTCCAGTCAAACACCAGACCTGCAAGAGTGCTGAAGGTATTTCCTGTGAAGGAAGGGAAACCACAAAAGTCATGCATGGCTTCTCCTTATATACTCAAACCAGATTACCAAAGATTAAACAAGTGGGTATGTAACAGTTGGAATGGAGGATATTTGCATATATTGGTTGCTCAATGGCTGCATATTAAAGATGTTGAGCACATCCATCTGACAACTTCTAATTCGTACTGAATTAACCAGCATAAAACCAAGAGGTATTTGATTACAGGATCCTCCACATTCTTCTAGTCTACTTAAAATAACGAATCCAAAGGCCAAAGTCAATGAAACATAAAACATGATAGGCCCACCCTAGAGTAGGGGGTCACCAACTGTTTTAAAACTGAAAGCTACTTCTCAGGTATTGATTTATGCAAAGGGTTATGAGATTGCTACACACTTCTGAAACAAATTTGATCAAAATGCCTTCCATGTTCATCAATCATGTTATTATTATTAATACATTAATCTATGTGAAGACATGTTAATAATTTCAGTCAATAAACTAATTGTCAACTTTGATTTAACAAGGTAGGAAATTGCTAAAGATCAGCATGTAACACTTGCCGTTTATAAATTTCTGCATGTGTTTATTTTTTCAAATGATCACGTTGACAATACTCCAAGGAAGTCACAATGTCCCATTAGTTGTGAACTATTTTTAGAACGGACCAGTGGGCAGCTCATGTGGTCCTTGAGGTTTACTTGGTGCAAGCAGGCACCATATTGGTAATCCCTGCCCTAGAGTCTTCAACAGAAAGCATCAAACTGTAGCCACATTTCATTTCGTTAAATGACTTCATCTTTAACAGAACCAGAGAAGGAAAACAAACGCCACCATGTCATAGGCACAGCCTGAGGGGATCGATCAAACATTGTTATTGATAAATCGATATTGACATTGAAATTAAAAAATCCTTACAACAGCAAATAAGCATTAAATAAGTGATATGAAAACAGACATGAAAACTGAATATGAATACATTAATCAAGACCAGCCTGGATGTGCTAATTAGCTTGTTTAAGGGAGTACTTAAAGCACCAGCAGGCGATAATGTGAGGAAACTTATCTCATGCGTACCTTCAGAGTCCAATGCATTAATTTCGAGTGCAAGGGGTGAATCTTCCAGGTGTAGCTCTCTGGTGGTGGACACAATGGTGACATCATAAATCACGTCGACGATTGCATCACAGCGTAGTACCTGTCCTGTTACTGTGAATGAAAGAGGGCACACTTAACTCATTTGCTCCCAAGAACGTAAAAATATGTTCTACTTTAAATATTTTAAGTGTCCTAAAGACGTATTTATATGTTTTTTATGGAGGGGTTTTATGCTCGAGCATACAGAAGGGCTTTGATGCATCCTCTCAACTGCAAAGAACGGTTGAAGAAATGGTAGTTATTACACAAACGGCCAGCAGGTGTCAGCAGAGCAAAAGAGCTCAACCAGGGCCATGTAAAAAAAAAAAAAACTAATTCACTCATAGATTTGTGAATAATGATGAAACTTAGCTATCTTCTAATGCTAATTGCTGCAAAATTGAAACAGATAAAAATGTACTTTGTTTTTCTCCGAATGAAAGAAGAGACTGTAATCTTTCTTTTGGCAAACAGCCGGCTGGGAGTGAAGGGGATCGCTTCAGTGAAAATGGCTGCAAGTGAATGAGTTAAAGAGCATAACTACTAAAGAAGCTCAAATGGGTTTGAGCTAATAAAATTTACTTGAATCATGTACTTTATGTACTATAGCCATTATTTTGTAGATGGCCGTCTATTGAGGAAGACTTTTGAATCGGATGTGATAGGACCACTATGCATTTGTCATTTTTATCCCAATGCACATGCCAAGCTGTCATTATAGCGTAACAACACTTCTGGGTGAACAAAAAAAAAATATGCAGAAACAATTGCACGATAACAAAGAGGAAAGAAAGGACAGGGCGTTATGCAAATGTGTTATAAGAATAAATTGATTGTGTAGATTTTCTCCTTTACATACAGTACAATTGATTCGAGATTATCTATTGATATTTACCAATATCTTCAGCCAGAATGATGCTGGTCAATCTGGATGATTGCGTGGATAGAGCTTGAAGAAGTGCTCTCCTGGAGCAGCCTCGGCTAGTCTCTTCATCGATGGGCTGGACGTTAACTACTTCTGGTCGAGTTGATGTCCTGGAAGAACATGAATACACTGAATTTACGGGTCAAGCACAGTTTAGTTACGTAGCTTTGCTTACCAGCCTTGAAAGATAATTTACAAATATTCACGGAAAAAAACGACGGTGAAAGCCTCAAAAGCAATTGGACTTCCAAAAGGCACTTGGCGCTGTTTCATTGTTTTGAACGTTTTTGCTTCCAGGACAGCAGCATCTTAGATATAGCAACAACAAAAAAACATGATTCTGTATTTTGACATGCTTTCATTTCCATATTCTGTTTTCTGTTCATACTTTAAATTAGGTATGGGAACCTACAACCCATGGGAAAGCATTTGATCTGATTGATGATGCTTTTTTGAAAACAAAAAAAAAAAACTGAGGGGAACTGTTTGAAAAGGTTTAAACCTTAAAAAGGTTTAAAAAGGTATTTGTCTGATCATAGCATTACACTTACAGTAAGTCAGAAGATCGTATAAAAATTTAAATGGTCCCTGTGTGAAACCAAATTTCCAAGGTGGTTAAGTAAGAAAAACAAATTACAACTAAAAGGTCAGTCTTTTAGAACTAGGTATGCAAAATGGGCAGATAAAGACAGACCATGAATTGAAGACTGTGACTTTTGGCCTATCCCTGACAGCGGGCGCCAAAGCAAGTCACTCATATACTGTATATGGTACAGCTTTTACACCGGATACCCTTCCTGTCGCTACCCACACCTTTTATTCTTGACTCCGACTGGCATTGTACGGCATCTTGGCTAGTAGGGACACAAACTGATACCAGCATTGACCTGGATTTGAACCCCCATCCCCATTTCCAAAGTCATCACTGTTATCCACAGAGCCATCCAGCCGCCAAGACATACTATCAATGAAGTATGGAAATTGAAACGGCATGTTTGCTCAAAAGGTTTCTCTCCCAAAAGAGGCGGGTAGAGTTGCCAAAAATTATACTGAAGTATAATGACAAGACAAAGTAATCCTCCAAATGGCTACTTGAAAGTACTGGGTAACTGGTGAAAAACATCTGACTATTATTATTATTTTTTATTTAGAGCATAAAATAGATAAAATACAAATGTGCAACTTCCGATGGTGCCCAGCAATATAAAACTACAACAATCATGAAATAACATTTATATAATAGCATAAATTAAGGCAAATTCAGCCACAAGAAACGGCCTAGGTTTACCAGGTTATGATTACAGGAACAAGGCAGCTCAGCATATGAAATAGATGTTAGTTATTATTTCATTTAACATTTGTTCTTTAAACTCAGTTTTAAATCCTTTTTAGAACGGGTTTCTTAGTGTTCAGTTTTTACTTTTTTGGAAAATGCTTTGTTTTAGTATTGGCTTTTTTTTGTTTGTTTTTTTAAATATGGATATTGGATAGTATTTGTTGAATGCAACCTTAAAAAAAGTTATACGTATTAGGTAATAAAGTACCATCCACAAACAAAAAATAAACCGCTCATGTATAAAATTAACTGACAAAGATGAAAACGTAGGACCTTTTCACAAACATTATAGTTTTAGTTAGTTTCGTAATTGGAAAATGCAGTTTCACTTTATTGTGCTTGCTTTTAAAAGCACGTTCGTTTTTATTTTATTCCGTTATCGATTTTGTTTTGTTTTTAGGGTTAGTTTAAAAATGTGTTGATTTCCGTTAACTATAACCTTGCAGAGCTGAAGCCTTTCTGACAAACCAAAACAGTTTGGGCCAGCAATAATAGGTATACACTGCAGTTTATTCTTAACAAACATATTCATGTAAAAATGAAAAGTTAAAAATAAAACTACTCTAACCAGTACAATTACTTGAGCCATTGTAAATAAATGAAGCTCTTTTACTACCCACCTGTGCATGACGACAACCCTACCTGTCTACTCAAGGTAAATGCTTGTTTGCTCCTGCTTCTTTTTTTTGTTGTTGCATTTTTTGCATCTTTAAGCTTCCTTAAATCCTCAAACCTTAAATTATGAATACAAATCCGTTATTAATGTTATTTATGTATCCTAGGCTCTGAAGGACTAAACAAAGGTTCTTCCAATGAGGAAGAGAGCGCTCACCATTTTTGTACTTCTTCACAAGGTTATTTCCTGGGAGGAAGCAGTAGCTGCCCACATGAAGTCTAATGTACACGAACAAAAGCGACAGAGTAGCTGTTCCAAATGCACTTTGGAGGGAGATGTTTTTTCGGCTATTTCGGTCACAGTAGGTCTCTCACACGCACGTAAGCACGCACGCACTAGTGACAACCCGCAGATGCTGCGTGCACGGGGTGTAATATGACACTCCAGTGAGCATGGACACCTTTTTCTCTAGACTCACCATCTGTAGCAACCCTCAGTGGTTTCCAGTGTGAAGTTAATTCGTGTACCTCTGGCAAGCGGCAGCAACACTTTGGGCATATTAAGCTTGGAGCAGCCAATGTTTTGAAAAACGCCAATTAATGACAGGAAAACGAACGCGGAACGCATTGCGCTCAATGTGACTTGTTGGTAGCAAAACTAGAATACTGTAAATAAAAACCGCAACAAACTTCGCTCGCCTCATTCAAATACTGTTATCGGTACAATCGTGGCGGGGTTGTGGAATTCCGTAAGAGAACAAATCTACTGTATTTCTCAACTCAAAAACAAGCCACATTAACCGAAGCTAATACAAGACGAGAGCCCGCCATTAGCAACTATTGGATTTGAGAGCATGCGGGGAGTGCGGAAACGTCACTCCACCAAGAATGACGCGTTTTCTTAAAGGTACACGCACGTTGCTTTCACTCTCGATAACGAAGTGGACCTCGAGACATGCATCTACTGTACTAATTCAGGTCACTCATTTTCTACTTCATTTTTACAGTACTTTGAAGTATGTAAGATCCTAGTCAATTAATCTTATTAATTGTTTATCTTTTAAACAAACTAGTGTCAAAGCCAAAGGGCGTAAGGTCCAGGTCTACAGGTCCAATTACACTCCCCCTCCTCAAGCAACTGTAAGTACTGAGCTTATTCTAAAGGGAATTAGTTAACTTCAGCACATCACCAGCACATTTGGACAATGCTAGCATGAACATTCAATGTCGACTGCTCAAGTGATGGTCTAACTCTAAACCCAGCTCAGGTCCCTGATTAGTGGGTAAACAATCTAACTTTTTTTTTTTTTTAAAGACTGGCATAGGACTTTTGAATGTATTTTCTCCCACAAGGGAGGCACACGACCAGTAAGCCTAACTGGTAATGGAGATGGTAAACTTCCTCACATTCTTTTCCAACAGCCTTTTACCGCTTACTATTGAGTAATAAGTACCTTCATATGTAATACAAGTTATATATTTAAAAAATGTAGAGCTCAATGTTGACCATGCATTATAGCCTTAAGAGTAGGACTTAGATGAAATGCCATTGTGTTGCCAAATTCTAAATATCCATCCTGAGTTCAGTGTTGTGTACCATTTGCTCATCTACCTTGAAGTCACTACAATTGTGCACCTCCCACGTTGTGGTTTTTGCTTCTTAAGAGAGATGCATGCCTTAATTAGCAGATACACCGTCAATGTGAAGCGTTTCACATAACTTCTTTGCCAATTGTGACATAAGCTTTTGTATGAGTCTTATTACAATTAGCCAAAAGCAGCCCATTACCGTCAGACATAGAGTTCCAATAAGTTGCACGATTATTATTAATAATTGTAGCAATCTACACATACAAGCCATGTTGACTCTATGGGATGAATGTGCTTAGATGTAAACGTCTGAAATCCTTCACCAGCAAAAAGACGACAAGAGTTTAGTTCAGAAAGAGTTTCAAATATTTTGACAAGACAGCTGTATTTGAGTTTCACATTTCATTACTGCACAGCCCAAGAAGTGATGTAAGGATAGAATGATATAACGTCTGAGGTTTAAAAAAACAAAAAACAAAAAAAACTACCTGAATGTGGCATTGTATCATCACTTTACACGGACACTCAAGTGGATTGTAAGGAAGAACTGCCTGTTGAGCAGCCTGCACCTTAGATTGATCTTCATGTCAGTTTCTTCATTTGAACCACTCACAGTGGTGCATGGGAACCATTGATGAGAGATATTTGTCAGTTACCACAGTTAATAAACTAACAAAACTGTATCCTACTTTAAAGTTTAAACCATCACTATTCTGTCATGCATGAACAGCACCGTTCTTCCAGAAAATTTATTTACTAGACTGCCTTACTTGACTCACTGCACTCAAGGCACACTAGGCCATTGCACTAAGTACTCACTCAAAGGGGTATAGGCCACGGAGGAGGCGGGACTTCAAACTACCTGGTTTTCACACATCAGTTTTGTTTCCGTTTCCTGTTTGTGACGTGTGGGCCGCGTCCCAGTTCTTTCGCTGCCGCGGTTGGGGGGGCGCAGGGGTGGGGGTGCGAGTGTTGGAACGCGGCCATCAGTGGCCGGAAACGACGCTGATGTTTGAAACCCAGAAGTCGAAAGTCCGTGGCATCTACCCCATATGTAACTGCAGGATCAATTTCTGCCTGAAATGTAATAGCCTTTAGTTTGGCAAGCGCGTAACTCAAGGGTCAGCCAGGTCAGAGGCGAGGTAAAACAAGAAATATTAAAGCCTGTTACAATCCAGTGAAACCCGCCTTGACGTCTGGGACAGATTGTGTGTGTTCTGACTGTAATAAAAATGAAAGGAAGTGAAGCTGTCTGAAATGATCACCATGGTACAACCGGATGTTAATTTGATGTTGACAGTGAAGAGTCTAATCCTATTTCTTAATACACTGGTTTCCTGAAATAAAACGTTGAGAAGCAAATGTTCTGAGCTGTGTCATAAGCATTAAAATAATGACAAATCACCTGCAGCTTTTGTTAGCATTCAGTCAGTATAGTCACTTTCAAACAAAAAACAACAACAACAAAACAATTAGCATCAATACGATAATTTCTAATAGTCACTTAACACAAGCCTTTGGTATTTATTGAGCTTGCATCTGATAGCACTTTGACAGGCTTGCCATTTAATTGCAACTTGAAGAACACTTTACAAGACACAGATGGGGTGTCTTTTTATTTTATTTTATTTTTTTACCTCTTACATATGGGTCTTAATTTCCTGTGGTGACCCTTTTGTTATTTTCTTTATGCATAAATGAGATTATTGTCATTCGTAATTTTAAAAATGAATGAGAAACAGAATTGATTCGGATATTAAACTATAAATATTTACTGACAAATAGCTTTAGTTGTTGAATGTTATGCATGACTAATTACTGTCTTCTCAGAGAAACCCTGTGAGCCACTTCAAACTTTGGTTACAGTACATCATGGTGCTGTATGATCTCTTCTTGTTTTTATTTTTTTATGAGCATTAATCTGATACGTAACATTTGTATGTACTACAGTGTGATCAGGAGGCAGGGACCCAGGTGCAGAATCGATGCCAAAGTTTATCGAGCACAAACAACAAAACATCACTTGTAAAGAAAAAAATATATTAAAAAAAGACTAATCACAAAATCACCACAAGGGGGGAAAACTCACTATAATTTTAGTCTAGAAATCTACTGGAGAGCAGGGAGGGACATGCGTGACGCGACCATGTAGGCATGTCTGGCACAGCAGGTGAGTTGTGAGCCGGATTTTATTTTATTTTTTTTTGAGAGAGAGAGAGAGCTCAGTATTGTTCATTCGGTAATCTTACCGATTCAACATGTCATCATCATTGCTCTCGCTCTTTTTGTGTGTGTGTGTGAGAATGTGCGTGTGCGTTTGTGCATATGTGCGTGCGTGTCAGTGTGTGCTCATTAATTAACCTGAAACCTATTAAAAATCCCATACCCTTTACCTAAACCGAATACTTCAGAATCCCGATAGTCGTGAAGTTATCAGGAGAACTGAGGAATGATCAAAGAGAAGAGAGAAAAGTGAAATCCAGCATCGACCAGACACCACCTACTACACACAGGGTTACAAACCAGAATCTTTCACCAACCCCAGAAGCATATAAATTCCAACTAATTAGAGAGACCTCAAGAGACCAAAGGAAAGACTAAAGAAAGGAAGGCTAGATGAAGCAGAGTGAGATTCAGTGACCAGAGGAAGAAGCAGATTGTGTTTGAATTTCGGTAGATGCTGGTGTGGTGGATCTGGCATGCATGAAAAACCTTCGACTGTTGATCCCACCCCAAAAAAAAAATGGGACCCCATGGCGTGGAGATGGAGACAGCATGGCGGGGCGATAGGAATCGCCCCCCGGATACCGGGGCCCGCCCGAGGTGCCAGGAGGATCACTGAAGCAGGGCAGGCCACGCAATACACCCTCCCGCCCGACTGGCCCCCGGAGCCCCGAGACCCGGGCTAGCGGTGGAGCCCCCGGCCCAGGGGAGGAAAGCGGAAAGGGGAGGGGAACGGGACGGGGGGAGCAGATGACAAGAAGGGGAAGGGGCGGCGGCAGGGCAGCAGGAAGAGGAGGGAAGGAGGAGGAAGGATGATGAGGAAGAAGGAACTGGGAGGCGGAGGAGGACGGGCGGGGGGGAGGCGGAGGAGGACGGGCGGGGTGGAGGCGAGGAGGGAGAGGCGGCAAGGGGGAGGAAGTGGGAGGCGAGAGGGAACCACGGGGCACCCCGGAGGACCACCCACCCCAAACTGTGTCACCGGGCACGAAGCGACAGATCGCATTGGAGAGAGCACCCCAACGCAGCACCCCCAAGAGGTCCAGGAAATGGCCGAGATGCAGCCGCCACCCAGCAGCCAAAGGAGAGGCAGAGCTGCCCACGCCTGGCCAGGAGGGACAGCACCTAGAAAGTTAACCAGCAAGCATGCAGTGATTCTGAACATTAACCCTTAGTGCCCATTGGAAGTGAATCTTGATGAATTGGTGACTGTAAGGTGTTTGATGCTGGCAGGAACTGGGTTCCTGACTATAAAAACAGCCATTAGTTACAAAATGCCAAATACAGAGAGACGGATTCTTCAGCCGGCTGATTGCTGACCACGTGCAGGTGTCGTCCACATGCTCCCTCGTTCTGCTGGGGGACTTCAATGCTCACGTGGGCGAGGAATGCCCCCCCCCCCCCCCCAGATCAGAACCTGAGTGGTGTTCTGTTATTGGACTTCTGTGCTCTTCATGGAGTGTCCAAAACAAACACCATGTTCAAACATACCATATGTGCACTAGGCACCAGGACACCCTAGCTGTCAACTGATCGCCACCTGATTGTGTGTTGGCTCCGATGGTCGGGGAAGATGCTGGTCAGACCTGGTAGACCCAAACTTATTGTGAGGGTCTGCTGGGAACGTCTGGCAGAATCCCTTGTCAGAAAGAGTTTCAACACTCACCTCCGGCAGAACTTCTCCCTTGTCTCGGGGGTGGCGGGGGGACATTGAGTCCGAGTGGGCCATGTTCCGCGCCTCAATTGTTGAGGCGGCAGATCAGAGCTGTGGCCGTAAGGTGGGCAATCCTCGAACCCGCTGGTGGACACCAGCGTTAAGGGATGCCGTCAAGCTGAAGAAGGAGTCCTATCAGGCTTTTTTGGCCTGTGGGACTCCGGAGGCAGCTGAGAGGTACTGGCCAAGTAGAACACAGCTTTGACGGTCGCTGAGGCAAAAACTCGGACATGGAAGGAGTTCGGTGAGGCCATGGAAACGACTTCCGGACAGCTTTGAGGAAATTCTGGTCCACCATCTGGCGTCTCAGGAGAGGAAAGCAGTGCACCATTAACACTGTGTATATCAGAGATGGGGTGCTGCTGACTTCAACTCGGTCGGTGAGAGAGTCGGTGGGGAGAATACTTTGAAGACCTCCTCAATTCCACTGACACGTCTTCCACGAGGAAGCAGAGTCTGAGGACTATGAGGTGGGCTCTCCTATCTCTGAGGTCGAAGTCACTGAGGTGGTTGAAAAGCTCCTCGGTGGCAAGGTGGAGATCTGCTTGCTTTGAGTTAAAGGCTCTGGTTGTTGTGGGGCTGTCGTGGTTGACACGCCCCTACAACATCGCGTGGACATCGGGGACAGTGCCTCTGGATTGGCAGACTGGGGTGGTGGTCCCCCTTTTTAAGAATGGGGACCGGAGGGTTTGCTCCAACTATAGAGGGATCACACTCCTCAGCCTCTCTGGTAAAGTCTGTTCAGGGGTGCTGGAGAGGAGGGTCCGTTGGGAAGTCAAATCTTGGATTTGGAGCAGTGTGGTTTTCGTCCCGGCCATGGAACAGTGGACGAGCTCTACACCCTCGACAGCAGTGGTGTAGTCCACGGCATACGCAGGTATACGGCGTATACCAACATCTTTTTCAGTCAGTTTTGCGTCTACCCACTTCTAAATCCTCAGTTTTGCATCTACACACTTCTGAATCCTCCTGGATGTGCAGTTTTTGTGCGCCATTCGGG
The DNA here is from genome assembly GCF_051991255.1 of Vanacampus margaritifer. NCBI lineage: Eukaryota > Metazoa > Chordata > Actinopteri > Syngnathiformes > Syngnathidae > Vanacampus > Vanacampus margaritifer. The sequence continues at coordinate 30,961,605 of NC_135432.1, read as the reverse complement.
CATGACCACTGATCTGTATATATTACTGGATCGGCTCTGCCAAAGCTGGGCTCTGCAGTGCTATCGGCTATCCATTAATATATACAGTAGATCAGTGGACATAACCCACCCTCCGCTAAATCTAGCCTGCACTCACTCTCTTATTGGTTAATTAAATGCATGAGAACTGATGCGCCTATCAGAGAATAATGAATAAGCATGCGGAGGATTTTTTTGCTAACGTGTGGGTGCCAATGCCACTCTAGTTGATTGACATGTCACTACGTTTCCTGCGTGCTGATTGTAAATGTGAGTGAGACAGGAATAAATAAGCGTCTTTCCAGTGAGTGACGGCATGCAGGCTATCCAAACATACTGTACATAGAATTAAAACATCATTCCCAGGTAGGTTTTAAAGTTATTTCCAAATAAATCATTGTTAACTTTTAAACTACTGGCAATATCACTGTACAGAGGAGTTTTTTTTCGGTTAGGCTAATATTATAAAATGTAACGTTATCCTAAAGTTAGCAATTTAGCCCTAAACTAGCTAGATTAGGATCATGTAGGGCAGTGTTACTCAACCTTTTTTCACTGATGTACACCCTGCAAAATATTTTTTCATCTTAGTACCCCCAACCAGTGCAAAGCATTTTGGATGAACAAAGCAAAACAATGCTGTGCCATCTTGTGTTTGGTTTTAATTTAGGAACTGGTTTTAACTTTGGCCACAGTCCCACTATGTATCGGTCAAAAAGAAAGAAAGAAAGAAAGAAAGAAAGAAAGAAAGAAAGAAAGAAAGAAAGAAAGAAAGAAAGAAAGAAAGAAAGAAAAGTAGTAATGGTCTTAATGTGAAATAAATAATTGTGCAATAATTATCAACATAACAAGTCTCCCTTTGGGATCATGGTACAAGTTGTTTTTCAAAACAAATAATTCAGTTAACTTTAAGTAAAAGCAGAAACTGAAAAAATAAAATAAAAACCAAGATGATGTCTTGCATGTATGCTACTTTTTAAATATATTTTTAAAATCCCATGTGCCCCTTGGTGTGTTTTCATGTACCTCTAATTAATAACCACTGATGTAGGGTACCCCCGTAATTGTTTCAGTAATTGTATAATTAACCCACCACTGTTATGCCAGACTGCAATGTAAGATGAATGAAACTGTAATAAATGTCTTGACCAGAGATGATCTCAGTGTCTATGAAGCCCCTCCCCCCCCCCCCTTACCTTATTTTTAGGTCTAAGAGAAGTAACATTAACCAATTATTGTATACTGTATTGTATACAATAACTTTAAGTAATATAGCCCTAACTAACTTGTATGATGTAGTTTGAATTTGTAGTATATAACATATTATTCATGTTTACTTCACAATAAATACATTTTACATTACAAACTGCTCCTAATTCTTTCATGATCATTTTATTATTGTGCGTAATTAAAAATGATGGTTTTTCCCTCACATGTCACCGTTTCTAGAACAGGGCGTTTTTCTAGAAGCCAAAAATAAATAAATAAAGTAAGTAAAATTTAGGGTATACAGTACCTACTTCTCCAGGGACCACTACACCACTGCTCGGCAGGGTCCTGGAGGGTGCATGGGAGTTCGGTCAACCAGTCTACATGTGCTTTGTGGATTTGGAAAAGGCGTTCCTCGACCGTGTCCCTCTGGGAGTCCTGTGGGGGTTGCTGCAGGAGTACGGGGTGCTGAGCCCCCTGATACGGGCTGTTTGGTCCCTGTACGATCGGTGTCAGAGATCGGTCCGCATTGCCGGCAGTAAGTCTGATTCGTTCCTCGTGAGGGTTAGACTCTGCCAAGGCTGCCCTTTGTCACCGATTCTATTCATAACTTTTATGGACAGAATTTCTAGGCACAGCCGAAGCGTTGAGTGGGGTCTGGTTGGGTGGCCCGTTCAGCATTGCATCTCTGATTTTTGCAGATGATGTGGTGCTGTTGGCTTCTCCAAGCAGTGACCCTGCAACTCTAACTGGAGCGATTCGCAGCCGAGTGTGAAGCGGTTTGGATGAAGATCAGCACATCCAAATCCGAGACCATGGTCCTCAGTTGGAAAAGGGTGGCGTGTCCTCTCTGGGTCGGGGATAAGATCCTGCCCCAAGTGGAGGAGTTCAAGTATCTTGGGGTCTTGTTCACGAGTGAGGGCAGAAGGGAGCGAGAAATCGACATGCGGCATTGAGGTGGACTCTGCATCGGTCCGTTGTGGTGAAGAAGGAGCTCGAAAGGCAAAGCTCTCGATTTACTGGTCGATCTACGTTCCTGCCCTCACCTATGGTCACGAGCTGTGACCATAGAACAAGAACAAGATTCCGGATACAAGAGGCCGAAATGAGTTTCCCGGGAGGGAATCAGGGTCAAGCCGCTACTCCTCCCCGTGGAGAGGAGTCAGTTGAGGAGGCTTGGGCATCTGGTTCAGATGCCTCCTGGACGCCTCCCTGGAGAGGTGTTCCGGGCATCTGCCACCGGTGGGAGGCACCGGGGACGACCCAGGAGATGCTGGAGAGACTATGTCTCTCTGCTGGGATTCCGCCGGAGGAGCTGGTAGAAGTGGCTTGGAAAAGGAAATCTGGGCTTCCCTCCTAAAGCTGCTGCCCCCGCGACCCGACCCCATATAAGCGGTAGTAAGTGGAAAAATTGCATTAATTTTGTCCACCAACTGTTAATTCATATTAGCCATTTCTAAAATCCTAAACATTGATTTAAGTGGGAAGTATAATATTATTGACAATGATGTATAATGATATAGTGATGACTTATGATACATCCGATACATATATGAAACTGTAGATTTGCGTACAGTATTATCAGGCTAAAATTTCTTGGCCTGTTAGCATTTTCCTCCCCCGTCTCCTTCACTGAGTCCAGGGCACACCCCAAGTCAAAGCTCTATATTACATAATTTGAAAATACAGAAATTTTGGGGGGATGAGCATGGAATGATCAGGTAACAAATTAGAATGAAGCGTATCACTTTAGATGACCTCACACAAACCAACGTGGCCATTTCAACAAGAAGCGATTCACCTGTTTAAACAAAGACCAAAGCTCAAGACAGTGTACCTAACAATGGACAGATAACATCCACCACGACTGCTACATTATGGGGGAGGACTGGTGGAGGATGGGTAGTGGGAGGTCTATGATGTCACTACAACTGACATCATCTTTAACAAAAAACGTAAAGACTTTTAAGGCTGTGCTATTGTTAGAAGAACTGGTCAGCTTGTTGACTTTTTGAACGAGAACAAAAAAAAACAAAAATAATAATGTCTAATTTGAATTCAATATACAACGCAGAAACAGAGCCCATTAGTGGGATTATTACGAGGAGGAGTTACTCAATTAGAAGTGGCGTAAGTCACCATTCAAGCATGCATGAATGAGAAATTACAACAGTGTGGGGTGAAATTACGTCTCCCAAATCAGAGTGTGTCAGATGATGTTATCTCATGGGCTGAGAGCCACCACAACGCTGGGGGTTTCTTTCCCCGGCTCAGAAAGGGGAGGTCAACTACTGTGGGAGGACAATAAGTTTGGTTCCCACCTACAGCACAATGACATCCCGCCTATAAGAGAGCTGCAAATGTTGTTAACCTTCACTTCAAATGTTCACAGTCACTGAATTTTAACCATATGGAATTTAATTTTTGATATGCAATTTGGCCGCTTGCATAGTTGCTCGAATTTCACACAATATAATTAATTCGACTGTGAACCCCCAAGTGTGTTGCAACATCAGTGTTACTGCGGGTGGCCTTAGTTCATAAGTGTTATGTCATCTTTGTCAATTGTGATATATCTGTGCAACATCCCCGCCTATTTTTATGTTTTTCTTTTCTTTTCTTTTCTTTTTGAGGCGATGGTTGTCGGCTGGTCACATTTCGCAACGAAAACAGCTTCCCTAGGAATTAAATGCCTGTGCTAGAGCTTTTTTTAGGTCTTATTACTGATAATTGTATGAATCTGTAAACTTGTGCTCAGTAGACCTACGTCATACACCTGCGCCCAATTGTGAGACAACCAGTGGTATTTTATATGGAAAATATTATATAAATAGTGGAACTTTTTTTGGGGTGGGTGTAAGCTACATAATGTATCAGGAAAACTACTCCCTTGCTGGCTAATATGTGTTTTTGTTTTTTGTTTTTTTAACAATAAGAGTTCCTTTATTTCTGCTGTAGACATGACATGTGACAACATTTTGGTTTGACAAAATGACGAGTAAGATGCAAGAAATCACCATTTCAGATTTTATGTTCGGGTAGATGATCTGATAATCATCCTGTTTGAATCAATTGATTTGCTTGTAACGGTACAGAGTATAAGTGGTTAGCACATCTGGGGGTTTAAATCCATTGCCTGTGGTGTTTGCATGTTCTCTTCTTGCTTTTGGGTTTTTTCTCTGGGTACTTAAAGGGGAAGTCAACTTTTTTTTTCTTTCAATAATATATTCTATGCAGTCCCACTAGTCTAAATACAGTATTCTGATTAATATTGCATTAGTGGAATATGAGTTAAGCAGCAAAATCCAGCCGTTTGTATCCATCTCAAATGTCATCTTCAGTCGACAGCAAGTGGCAAAATGGCCACCCCCTGAGATGTATACAAATGGCTGGATTTTGGCTTCATAACTCTTATTCCACAAATGTAATATTAATCAGAATGTCATATTTAGACTAGTGAGGTCACATATAACATATTATTGTCAAGAAATGTTTAAGGTTGACTTCCACTTTAAGCTTCTTGCCACATTCCAAAAGCATGTTTCTAGGTTAACTGAAGATTCTAAATTGTCCTTGGGTATAAATATGAGTGTGAATGGTTGTTTGTCTATACTGTATGTGCCCTGCGATTGGTTGGCGTCCAGTCCAGGGTGTAGCTATACCGCCTCTTGTCCAAAGTCAGCTGGGATAGGAAAGCGGTACAGAACAGAAAATAGTTGGATGATTTAGTTGCAAATTCTTGCAATAACTGCATCAAGCCTGTGAGCCATCATCATCAAATCTGTCTTTCTTTGTAATGCTTTTCCAGGCATTTACTACAGCCTCTTTCTGTTATTGTCTCTTTTAGTAACTTAGTCCCTCTGGTATCCTCTTAAGCAGGTGAAATGCATGCTTTAAAGCACTAACTTGGCCAGTTAAAACCCTAAAACCTATTTTCCCCTGATGAACTCACATAATGAATGTTGTTGTTTTGACAATGTGTTTTGGATCAAAATCTTGTTGCATAATGAAAGACCTCCCAGTCAGTTTGGTTGCATATTTCTTTCTTTGTAGAATTCTGAGTTGCTATGCAAGACCAAACCATGACATGAACTCCACTGTGCTTTACATATGAGCTTGGTAGTATGAATACCTATTGACCAATTAAATAATGAATTCTACATTAAATAATGAGTGCCCTACACTAAAGTTTGTATGTTTGGGATCGATAAACAGCTCCTTTCTTTTCGCTCATCTTTAGCTTTATCGTTATTTTGGGAAAGGTTTATCTTTCTGCCAACATTCATAAAATATATTCAGGCCATCTGAATGTTCTTGCTAATGAGTAGTTGGTTTGTACATCCACCAAGTATACCATCTGTACTTTTGGTCATGCTCATGAACTTCTCTAACAGTTGTTTTAGGGTCTTTCTTCAAAGGCGTCTGTTTCAACAGCTGTTGTTTCCTTAATGTCTCTTAGTACATAAGGAGTTTATTGCTTCTATAGGCCGTTCCAAATGGTTGCAATGGCTATGGCCAATGTTAGTGATTTCCCATTTTCTCTCAGTTTAGCAGTGGATTGTTTCTCCACCCATGCACAACTCTCTGGTTTTCATGTTGATTACACCTACAACCAGTATAAATTTAGTCCAATGTAATTAGGGGAAACGCATTTGTCAGTCATATGTTCCAGTCATCCAGTGCATTTGCTCACATAAAAAATTGCAGCAAAAGGTGTTATTTTCTAAATTTGATGATGATTCAGATTCAAACACCTGGGGATGAAAGCTGAAATGTTATCAGTCTCCAGCAAAAATAAAGGAATTCCCCTCACTGTTGCTATATATTTGGAGGGGAGTTTATCGGCTATTGTATGTGTAAAGTTTTGGCATACATCACCTCCCCCGCCCCCCCCCCCCAAAAAAAACAATCTTGTCATACATCAGTTCTATCATTGTCAACAGGAGCAGACAACCTTGCTATTTCACACAATAGTGAAAAGACTGGGGAAAGCATATATAACAATAAGCAATGTGAGGATTATCAGACATGCATGCAGGTATATAAAACATTAATTTTTCTGTTCAGTCTGTCAACTATGAACACAGTGCCATCTGCTGGAGTTTGCCACGTTTCCACAGTGACAATAAAATCAATATACAGTACTAACAATAGCTACCATATATATGTATAGTATAGAAGAGATTGCGCAGGTGATAGGCTACCAGAAACCCCGGCGAGGATTACAGGTTCAATCTCCCCTCATTATGCATTTGACGATAGATACTCATACTATACAAAAATAAAGTTAAGTGGTTAAGTCAAAAAGCATGAAAAAGGTGCATGTGTGAGTGAGGTTTATTAAATTTGGTATGTCAAACATGTTCTGAGATTAAATTGAAAACTATGACGTGAAATTGACTGAGTTGTAATTTAAATATATTTGTTCCATATGAGTTCTTATAGAGAAATGGCGGAGATTAATGTGGAACACTGGTAGATTGCATCACCGATTTCATATCTTGTAATTGAAGTTATGAACAGGTTTGAACTCTTGAAGAAGACCCTAGAGGGCAGAGAAACCTGAGATTCTAGTTGTGGAGTGTACATCTGATTACAGATATCTAATTAATTCTGGATATGCTTTTAAATGAAGCCTTGTGTGTATTTATTCACAATGAACAAAGAACACTGTGTAAAGGGGCCACTATGATTATTAGTATGGAGCCTCTGAGTTGCTTCTACCTCAGATCTGACAGTTGTTCAACACAAGAGGAGGCTATTGTCTTAAATCACTTCAATTACCCTGAAGATCAAAGCAAAAGACAACACAAGGCCTATTCCAATCCAATTTTAAAATGCAAGAAGAATAACCAATTTGGAACATATTTTATTTCAATTTTGGCTGTAAATATGAATAGATTGAGAGTAAAAGTAGGCCTACTGCATGGTTATGCATATAGCTGTGTATAGCCTATATATTTTTTTAATTTCGACATCTTCATTAGGATGGTTTAGTAGCACAAATGTTGTGTTGCAGAGACAGTATTGGCATAAACTATTGCACAGCGTTGCCAGTAGTAAAATTGTTGGTGGGGCTGTGTCCCTCCCTCCCTCCCTCTCCTGTCCTCTCCTCTCTTCTCTTCTCCTCCCTTAATAAAAAAAAGGCGAGGGCGCTCCCAGTCTACTCGGAAGTTGAGTTCGCTCACATTTTTACGCACAAGTTTCTTTGAGAAGCACGCAGCACTGCAGGATCGGGATCAAGGTAGGACGAAGCAGCCAGTGTATCGTGCAGTATGTAGCGTTTTGCGACGGGACTCCAGCAACAATGCGGGGAATTAGCTTACTGTATTAATATTTGCCGCTCTGTTAGTTCCATGCAGATAGTGCTTACATGCGTTTATGAACTTGTAAATAGCGCTTAATTGTTATCTTCTCTACCCAGTACGTGTAGCAGCCTACAGTAACGCTAATGTTTGCTTTAATAATTGTGTTGAAACCCCACCGGCCCCCACGTTGCGTGCAGCGTTTTATAATTAACAGTACAGTATCTAAGCAATTGAAAAATCAAAACAAGTTTTGCACGTGCATGAGAGGCATCTATTGGGGTTAAAGTTGCTTTTGGCCCTGGGACGGCCGAAAAACACGCGCAACCCACAATTTAACTCTCATTCCACCTGATTATTCAATGAAATTCAGAGCTTTGAATACTCTTGCATTTGTTTTTAGAGCTTCGTTCACCACAGTAAGGCGCCACAGCAAAGAGCCACGTGCCTTTTAAAGGCAGGAGATCTGGTAAAATAATTTCGTACCCTCTGCACACAAAGACATCATTGATTCCCTAAATGGTACTACAGCAGGGCGCTTTTGTGTTCCACAGTGGTTTAACGTAGTGAAACAGATGTTACATATATTTTAATGACATGAAAATCACTTTGATGACCTCCAGAAATGAATACTTTTGAAATGGATGCAATACTGTAATTGAGGGAAAGAACTTTTAGTGTTCGTTAAATTAACCACATTACCACCTGTAGTTACAGTTAGAAATACAATGTATGCATGTGTCTGGGCATTTAAACATGTGCACTATCCCCATGCAAGATCAATAGACAAAGTTGTTTCTGACCTTTGTTACAACTATCTGCTACCCTTTACAGCCCTGGTTTCCATGAGAATCAAAAACTTGTGAACTAAGAGTGCCTAAAACATTTGAGGCAGGAATATCAGCGATTTAGTCACTCTATTATGCATGTTTTATGATCTACATCTATTCCGTTGAAATGCCACAGTTGTCTTTTGTAGCCCAAGACATATAAAGGAAAATCCAAATAGAAAACACCTGGTCTTCAGAAGGCACTCTGATTTGTAGTCACATCACATGCTCTCACATTCTAAACTTTGTGCTGTCGGCCTACCTGTCGACAGTTCCCCATATGAGGAAAACATCTTTGATAGCCATCACATGCATATATGGCTAATGAGAGTTCATGGCTTACAACATGACATACTGTGTGTGTGCTGGCCATATAAACTCTGATTGAAACAGTTTAATACGTGAGCTGTTCAGGGAGAAAGAAGTTTAGTGATTTGTTGTGTCGTAACTTTTTATGGTTTTGTACAGTTTTATAAGCAACTGATGAATTTTGCTGTGTTATTGTTGTACATATTCCACTGTGAGCCTTACCTCTGTTGTCAATTTCACATGTGTTTAATTATAAACCGTGGCTTTTTACTCCTTTGGTACAAAAAGATAGGCTTAAAGAAAACAATATCTGGCAGGCTGTCAAAGTTAATGATTATGTCAAAATAAAGGTTTTTGGGACTACTAATATGTCACATTTTTTCATTTCCACAGGCTAATAGAAACACTTTGGTTTTTGTCTGGAATCCATCTGGAAAAGCAATCTTGTCTCCTACCTCACACATACAACATGAATGCACAGAGAGTTGTTTTGTGTTTGTGTTGGGTGCTGCTGTGCATGCACACATGCCTTAGCCAGAAGGACTGCACAGGTGTGGACTGCCCAGTTCTGGACAACTGCATTGAGACCGTCCTCGACACTGGTGCCTGCTGTCCCACCTGTGCACAAAAAGGCTGCTCCTGTGAAGGTTACCAGTACTACGACTGTGTCCAAGCAGGCTTCCGCAACGGGAAAGTCCCAGAGGGCGAATCGTACTTTGTAGATTTTGGAAGCACTGAATGTGCTTGCCCTCAGGGAGGAGGGACAATAAATTGCCATTTTATGGAGTGTCCTGAAATTTCCCCGAACTGCATTGAAATTTTGCAGCCTGCAGATGGATGCCCGCAATGTGGGCAAATTGGTTGTGCCCACGGCAACAAGAAGTTTGAAGCAGGACACACCTTTCAACTAGACCAGTGTCAGTTTTGCCACTGTCCAGATGAGGGGGGTAAAATAATGTGCTCGCTTATTCCCGGCTGTGACCTCCAAAGTGTTATTCAGCCCACACAGGTTGCAACAACTGAGAACACCAAAGATACTTACAGCCATGCCTCTGAAACCAAGTTAGTGCTGGGAAACACTCTCCCACTATATAAGCCAGATCCACCCAGTTTTGGCACAGAGGATTATGACTACACACAGCCTGAGCCGACATCATCCCCTATCCAAAATCTGGCTCAACCAACTGCAGTTCCACTCGCTGACCCTGAATCAAGCTCCACCTCAAATGATGACAGAAAGAGCGCGCTGAGGGATCCACAAAAAGGGTTTGAACCAGAAAAGAGCACGGAAGATGATGACATGCGTAACCAGGATCCAACAAGCACGACGGCTCAAAAAGAAACATCAACACTTCAAACAACAACACAGAAAGTGACTTTGCAGAACCACCGACCACAGCAGGAAAGTGAAGAAAACAGCGGTACAAGAACCGTAGTGCAGGAGATGGCGCACAACACTAATCGGAGGCGATTTAGTCAACACAAACAAAGTCAAGGTAGTCATGTTAGCAATCATGACCTTAATGGACAAGAACAAGTCTCAGTGGAGCACTTGCAAACTCCTGATGAGGAGGATCGGGGCTCGCAGCCCACCAGGAGGACTCCTTTCAGGATGAGGGAGGATGGACAACCTCAAAACCACTCCAACTACCAACCTCATGTAGACCGAGATTTAGAAGGTAAGTGTTTTTTCCTTTCTCCTTGTCTGTTAAAGGCGTCGATAAATTACCACTTGTATGCAAAATACAATGTGCACATTGTGAGCCCCAGCAAGGACAATGTGGGGTTGCAACTATTGTGACATATTCATGTGACACATGCATTATCTCACATCCTGGCTCTTGAGGAAGAATTCATAATCACGCTACTCAAACTGGCAGTGGTCCAAGAAAAGCAATACAATTGTGCATGAAAGGTGTGTTTTCCTCAGATAGCATTTATCTACCGCTGGCAAAAGTGGAAAAAAGTTAGGTGTGGAGAAGATTATTTACATCGAAAACTGGTTCTTTTGGGGACCAGTTCTAGTACAGTGGACCCCTCTGCATAAAATTGATGCTCAGTGAAATGCAATCGGGCGTTAAATTCCAAATACACTGTAAATTCTGTAGAGTAAATTTTACTCTATATAGATTCAATTTGACTCTATTTAGAGTGGGACCAAATATACTCAGTTTTAGAGTAGGCTAATATTTACACTTGGAAAAGAGTAAAATAAAGAAGTGGAAAAAATAGTAGTCACTCAAGGGTTGAGGAACGAACACACGACCTTCAGCTTGGCAGACTGCCACACTACCACCCGAGCTATGCCCCTCCTACTTTTGCTTATGTCCAAGAGAGAACTCTTTTTGGTCTCTTGGAGTTAGGAAAATTCCAGCTGACACAAGCCATATACTAACATACAGCAGGAGCTGCGTAGCTTAGGGAGTAGATCGGCTGTCTCCCAAGCGGAATTTTGTGAGTTTGTTCCTAAACCCTTGAGTGACTTTTCTTTTCTTTCTGTTCTTTATTTTACTCTCTTCCAAGTGTAAATATTACTCTAAAACTGAGTCTATTCGGTCCTACTCTAATGAGAGACAAATATACTCTACAGAATTTACTGTGTACTTTTCAAAAAACAGGTATGCATTGTCCAAGAAAAACAACAGGAATGGGGAACTACCCCCCCCCCCCAAAAAAAAAGATTATGAATAATAATAATAACAATAATAATAATAATCTGCAAACATGCCAATCTGCTGGTGACAAACCGAGAGTATGCACATTTCCATTAAAATTTGATTATAGAAATGTTCGTCTGATGGTTCTGGTTATCAATTCTTCTTGTTAGTGATGCACAATAAATCCCCCCCCCCCCTCCAGATATGATAAACGATAACTTCTCCCTTCTCCAAACAGATACTGATAACTGATAGCAGTATCTGAATTTTCTCTGTACTGTAGTAGTAGTGCACACCATAGATATGTATACAAACTCAGCAGAAGAAGTCGTTGAACACCTTGTTCTTCAATTTTAAATAATATGTCTTTTATAAATAGTAAATGCCATATACAGTACCAAAATAAAGCTTGGACATTTGCTGAGCTAAATGGGGAAGTAACAAAAACGCATGCCTTGCATTTCTCGAGTTGAAGGCTAACAAACAAGGGAGGGGTTAAAATCCAAATTCGCAAAGTTACATTGAGACATTGTCAATATAAAAATGCTAATGAACTGAAACAACTGTACTAACAATAACAACAGTAGTGATAACAAAAACAACAGCTGACTGAGACTAATTAGTTACCAGACAGTATTTGGTTCGCTGGCCACTTGAAAGTGGAGTTCAAGTATGTGCAGTGTTGCTTGTAAAACAGATGCCAGTTCACGCTATACAAATGACCTGTCAAACCTCACACCGTGAGGGGCTTAAGAGTAGCACTAGCCGGTGGGTTGGCAGACTGGGCTCTTAACCTGCTAAATAGCACACTCAACTCTCAACCCAGGGGACGATGGGTTAGACCCTCGGGCAGGGTCTCACCACTGGCCGCTGTCACACGTTCGCGCCGGGATAGAATGATTTTTTGAGTGACTGTAGACATCTTCGCCTGATAGACTAACTGCAGTAACTTACTACATCATCAGAGAAAATTGTCATTACTTTCATGTAGTTAAGGAAAAATACTATATCAGGATAGATAACGTTATCAGGATATAAAGTTAACTATGGTGTGATATAAATCCATCGTCCATCCATCCATCCATCCACCCACTTTTGACCTCTTATCTGGGGTCGGGCAGCAGCTGTAGCAGGGAAACCCAGACTTCCCTCTGCCCAGCCAAATCTTCCAAGGGGATCACAAGGCGTTCCCAGGCCAGCCATGAGACATACTGGTAGTCTCTCCAGAGTGTCCCCAGGGCCTCCTCCCGGTGGGACGTGCAGCATGATGTAAAACTGGGTCCATATCTCATAGCACTACATCATATGTATAAAAACATGAATGATATCACATATCAGTGGTATTATTTCATTCCCTCACCAAATGTGAACTGATGAGAGAATCAAGAAGGAATCGGCTTGATAAGCAGTAACGATAATGTATTCGGAATCATTCAAATTTGTCATCGTCAATTCATCAATTCACATTCCTATTCATGAATATGGGGGAGGCGTAGGTGGGGACATTGGGTGGTGGCAGCCGTCGTGCACCAAAATTTATTCGTCAACGATGGGGGAGGTGACCGGTCCTGATCGCAGCAATTTCAGCCAGGAATTGACCAGGAATTCCCAATGGCCTCCATGCCCCTGGCAGTATTTGCTATACTATTCCTGGGTATTTAATCCCTAACATGTGATCACACCCTGTCTAATGGTGCATAACAGACAACTATATCATTCTTTTTTTTTAAACTGAATTGCTTGATATTTATCGGAAGTATTTTCTATTTTCTACTTAACCTACTTTAAAAGGGTCTGATTTTTGCCTGGGCCTGTCAGACCCACTTCTGTCATCACCTAGCCTCCGTACAAGGTATGTATATGTTGAATGCATCGCAGATGTGTTTGTGTGGCGGTGAACTTGCAGAGCTGTGTCGAGTTGGTTCTGAAGTGTTGATGAATGAAAAGTCAGAAATGTTCATTTTTATTTGCGCTCTCTTCGGGAATGCTACAGGCCATATCACGCCCGACTCAAGTGCGAGCTTTCCATATGACACGACTAGTGCATGAGGATGGAATTCAGGTTTTACAAGGATATGGATTAAAAAAAAAATTTTCATTTTGGCATTTCAAGGGGTTTTTCATTCACATCTGCTGTTAGAGTTTCAAGTTGTCTGTGTTCCTTATCTTTAGATGATGTACAGTGTATCTTGGTATCATAGCAATACGTGATACATTTTTTAAAGTCTTGAGCTAAAATTTAACGTGCTCTGAATTTGATGACCTTTTCAATCAGCCTACCTATGCTGTGGCCCATGTTCCGAAAAATAAATGCGTTGCACTCTCAGCCGGTGACTTAATGCAGCTCATTTGTTCTTTCTGTCCAAAGAGATGCAGAATGTGCTCAGGAGCAAAGGGGGTTGGGATTGTTCATGCCTTCTGATGCTGGGCTGGACTTAGTATAGGATTTCTTGGGGGCTGTACCTGTAAGTGGCATAGGACTGGTGTGATGAATGAGGCCACTGTAGTGACTTGATTGCCAGACGCAACTCACTGTTCTCTCCAGCGCTTGTGTGATTACTCGTCTCCCGTGAGGATGCTACTTTCCCAATCTTGCCAGTAATCAGCTCATCTGAAGTTTACCTCCACATATGCTCACTTCCTTTTTACCTTTTCACTTAGATACCCACCATCACCTTAAACGTGACCAGATCATTCTTTGACTCTGCTGTGAAGCACCACCTGGCCGAGGCTCAAATCTCAGGAGTGAGGTTAAATAAAAAAGCAAATAGGTTATTAGCATTGTCACAACATGCAGCATGTGAGAGTGAGATCAACGGGCATATTTCCCGAAACGCAAGTTAAATTCCAGAGTTGACCTTTGCCAGTGTGTCACAGACGGGAACATGAATGAGCTAGCATGTCTTCCAGATCAATTACAAGAATTTCAGTCAATCTGCCATCCACAGAATTTTTTGATTCACTTGTCATGTGCTGCATGATACTGCTAACAGAAAAGCTTTCATTAACTCGACACACAATGGAAAAGCAGCTGTATGCAGATATTAGCATACTCAAAATACTCAAATATTATTTGTTACATGAATAAAACAATCAATAACGTACTTCCATTGGGCTCCACGCATACCAACATCAAGACATCTGGTGCTTTGAATGCTGCTTTCTGGTTTGGAAACAGACCTTGGAATAGAGAGGAAATGACAAGCAAGGTAAGAATATTTTATTTTAAGTTGTACACACTAAACCATTTGAATAGTTATATTCTAAGCAGATGTTGAGCTGCCTAAAATGAATCCATCCCGTGTTTTTGTTTGAGAAATAACCAAGTGCACGCTACAAGAATTCAGCGCGCCATTAGCCTTGACAGCGTGTAACAGGTTTTCATCCAGCCTTAACAGGCGCTTGTGTCAGAGTGTTGGCTCCTGTGGAAACGTGCTAGCATCTGTTTGCAGTTTGCTCACCTTTTTGTCTGGACAGCAACTACTGAAGTGTAGCAATTCAATTAACATTGTGCTGGTGTTATGGCATAAAAATAATAGTTGGAATTGTACTCGTGTGAGTGTTTTAGCATTTTTGGCGTTGGGACTGTAAACGAGCGTTACTTGATATGCAATGATTGCATGCCCAAATGGCAAAGTCTATATATATATATATGTTGTTAAAGTTAAAGCATTAACTAATTATTCACAAAAAAATATTTATTATTTTTTTTAATACATTAATCATGTATTAACGCGGATTAACCGCACTATCAATTTTGACCACAGATGATTCTTTATCTTGACAGATGGCCACGTTAAAGGTATTCACAGGTTGTGTTTGAGCAATAAACATAATTACATGCATTAAAGTAAAGCGTTTCATAAGTGTGTATGTGTATGACATTCAGAATATTTGTTCATATCAAACTATTGAGGTATTTTTTTTTCATTTTAAATTATGCAAGTAACTAACTGATTAGATAAAGAGTAGGATGAGAGTGTGCAGCGGATCAAAAAATGTTGAAGGCGTCCTCATTAAATGTCGAAAGAATTAACATATAGCAGGTGCTCTTCAAATTTGGCGGGCAAAAATGTTGATAAAAAGCCTTTTTAAAGGCACTGTCTGGAGTTTTGACTGTTTCTGTGTGTAAACAAACAATTCAAAACCACCCCACATTAACATAAGCCCAGAGGTGTAGATTGAGATCGAGTTCATGTTTAAACATCCTGTATTTAAAAACGAGTCAAAACGTTGGACAGTGCCGTTAAGTAAGTGATTAATCGTGATTACTCAAAATTCTAAAATGTGACTAAAAAAATAAATCGTTTGACGGCTCTAATATATATATATATATATATATCTAGGTCCAGAAAGTAAAAACCCTGCCACAGATTGACTTTAGCAACAGGTGCTTCTACTACTGGCAGGTAAACAAGCTCATAGAAGCACATGTTGAGTAGAAGCACCTGTGGCCAAAGTCAAACGGTTTCAGGGTTTGTTCTCTCTGGACCTGGATTCCCAACCCTGTGTATATATACACACACTTATATATAAGTTTGTGCACACAACCTACTGGAAATACACAGTCAGAGGTAAACACGGATGGCGAAATATGGCAACTCTTAGGAAATGACAGTATTTAAAGTATTTTATTAGTGTGATGAGTGACATGAATGTACGAGCTGGTTCTCAATATATATATATATATAAAGTCTTAGTGATACACACACAAATACACAAAAATAGTTATATTGAATAAATAAAATAATGAAAATGTTTATTTTTAGAGACATGTGCCTCAAATGGGGGTGTGGAACCATTTTGAGTGTGTAATTATTAGTATGTATAGAATTTTCTATCATACTGCTTTTTTTCTTCTTCCATTTTTTAAGCTTGACCCTAGCATATCCCATTCCAAAATCTCATCAACACTCCTATTACAAGTTTAAGGCAATTCCTAATAGCTTGCATCAACATATTTGAACCCTATCGCTAAAAAAAGATGAATGATGTGACTGTTGGCTAAGAGTCTCAAGGAAATTAAGACAAAATCTGTCAATCAAAATAGAAACTGGCTTTAGTGTCTCTATGTGTTTCTATGAAGTCATCTTAGCTGCAGAGGAGTCCTCCCTGTTATGTCAGAGCCAGCTGTTGTCGGACAGTGATTATGTCACAACGCTACCCAAGTAGAGATGTTGAAGGTGAGAAGAACTTTTTGTCACCCTCAATTGTTCAACTACAATAAGTTGACAAAATATCTAGATGCACAAATGCAAAAAAAATGCTTTTTGGCTTTCGCAAACACCCACCTGAAAACATAAGATGTCATAGGCCCTCTTGTTAAAATGTTTGATTTGAACTCATCCCTAATTCTGCAAAACACAAGCCTTGATTATTGGCAGCATGCGGCTGGCTTTATGACATTTCAGACATGTTGAGAGCTGTACCTGTTGTTTGTTTTTCTACCTACATATTTTCCTAGGCCAATGTGACTGGTTTGGATTTGGACAAGAGGCAAGTATGTGGTGTACTTTCCACTAATAGACAAATATGATGACAGGCTTTGAGAGGAAAGATGCTCCCCATTCTCCCCTCAAAGACAAAGTCGTTGTAGCCTTTTGTTAAAGAATAAAGCACCACAATCATCACTAAAGTAACTTGAAACTGATGAGAGTTGAAATGAATAATGACAAGCCACATTGCCTTTGAGAAAATGTCCTTGTGGGTTTTTCATTCTTCGCCAAGGAGTAGCAAAAAATTCTGCCTGTGCCGTGTGTACAAACTCAGTTCAGGGGCTGTTTTGTTTTTGTTGTTTGTTTTGCACAGGGCGTCTTGAATCTGTACTGGGTGCAATGAAATTTCAAAACTGTCAGGACATTCTGGAGCCAAATGTGCTTCCCAATGTTAGTAACCTTGGTCACAGTTGCAGCCTTGCAGATAAAGACAAATACTAATACAAAACTACAAAGAACTAAAAACAAAATATCGCACTAGTCTTGAGTCCTATAACTATACTTCTGTGGAATAAGTATAAAATGGGCAGGAGAAGGCAGTGTTTAAACCTGAGAAGGTTGGAGCACTTCTCTCATTTCTCAAACATTCGTCGAGACATACAAAATACTGGACTCTTGTTTTCATGGCCAGTGTAATTCTGGCACGAAGTTTGGTCTAAATATGTGCAGGGACGGGCTAGACTAAGTTTTGGTATTTTCACAAAACCCGGCAAGCAGGCACAGTGTGGTGCATTTAAAAAGAGCCTTATGCACTTTTGTCGGCGTGAATAGAGATGACTTGAGTTACAGCTCCTATCCCATTAAATGCGGCACATGAGGGCGCGCTGATAGCTCTTCGCATGGCGGAAGAATAAACTGATTTGCTCACGTCCTATGGCGGGTTGAGGCATACAAAGTATGTTCATAAGGAACTGCAAGCAGACGTGCACGGGCGGCTGTTGTAAAGTTGGCCAGGTGCGATCACAGATCATGAAGTGGGCACTTGGAGATCGCCTTTCACCCCGGTAGTGCGTGTCTGTGAAAAAGTACAACCGAAATTTGTTTCCCTCGAGCTTGCGTTGCCTTGACACGGAAGACGTTCTTCTTCTGCCGCTATCTCTTTGGCCACTGCTGCTACAGTAGAGAAGAAGCAACAGGAGAAGAATAACCTCTTCCTGTCAAGACAACACAAGCTGAAAAAAATTACGGTCATATTTTTTTTCAATGACTTGTGACAAATAAACACATTATAGAAGATCAGAGAAGATCAGTTGTTTTTCAACTTCCAATTTTTTAAACAAAAAACAGGAGATGAGCGGATGGAGGAGGGACGCTTTTGTCAATGTTTAGAACGTGTGTCTGTAAATATGGTAAACATTGCATGACATTTGTCTAAAAAATAAGTGCGCGTATATTAGGGCTGGGAATCTTTGACTGTGTCACGATTCGATTCGATTCCGATTTTTGGGGTCTGCGATTCGATTCAGAATCGATATTTGATTCAGAACGATTTTGAATTCAAAATGACTTGATTGACAACGATTTCTGCTTCAATTTATAGATATGCAAAGAATTGTCATGATCTACTCCAGTCTGACTCGCTAATGCTAATTAGCGCGCTACTCATAGCACTTTTATCACTCAAAAGAATGACTATTCATACAAAACGCTTCAGGAATGTATACAGAGAAGCATCTTAACATCAGTGATTGACATATGCTCTTCCTACAATGCAAAAAAAAAGAAACTTTGATTGGAATAACTTGATCATGACTTTTTACCTCTATGTGGCTACAACTTAACAGTGTATCAGAACACGTGGAATCACACTGCCCCTAAGTGGCCAAATCATGTACAACATGAACAGTGCTCCCAATAAAGGCAAGGCACACACAAACAAGTGCAAGACAGTATAAAATCGATTTTGGGACATTTAAAATCGATTCTGAATCATAATAAATGAGAATCGCGATTCTTATGATCGATTTTTTGGCACACACCTAGCGTATATACTGTATATAGTACCAATTCACAAGCAGAATAGATTTTTTTTTAGAAATGACAAGTCACAACAAATGTGCAAAAGAAAATACAGTACACAATAATAATAATAATAATAATAATAATAATAATTTAATCACCCCGACTACTACTACTACTACTACTACTACTACTAATAATAATAATAATAATTTAATCACCCCGACTACTACTACTACTACTACTAATAATAATAACAATAGTAATATTAGTAGTTTTAGTGGATTCCCTTTGGATTGTGATTCAGCACCCCTAAAAATGGGTCTAGACACACCTAGGAGACCCCAGACGGTTGAGAAACTGAAGTTGTATATCGACAAAGAATTCCCTCTTCAAAGCTTTAACCATTAGTGTCCTCATACTTCAGCTGTCACTTCAGTCGCTTAATTTGTGAGTGATTGCCTGACTTTTATTTTATAAACAAACTAGTCAAAGAAAGACATTCTTACAAAAAGTGGGTGTAGACGTTTAAACCTCTAGAATAGCCCCAGGCAGTCTGAGATGATGAGTTCTTTTTCTAAAGTGATTTCAATGAGTTTTTTTCCCCAATAGATATTGGAGTGCAATCCCCCCCCCCCCCCCCAGTCTCTCTTTGATGTTTCCTCTAAAGAGTCTCGTAATCATAAGCACATTAATTTGAGAATCAAATAGTTTTTTATTGTTACACGGGCCTTTGATAGTCCTGTATTGTGGTTCATTTTGCAGACTTTGGTGCAGTTGATGTGGGCTCAATTTCCACTCAGTCCCACATTCATAATCGCCCTGTGAATGACTGGCAATCAGTCAGAGGAGGCGCACACTGTGCAAGTTCAGATGGTTTCAACTTCAAACCAATTCCTAGTCGGTCAAATCAGTTGGCTGATTCAAATCTGGTTGGGCATCATTCGTTGTGCGTGGGTGGGGGTAAGCCGAGCATAGCCACAAATGTAGTCGTACAACCAGTCGCCAAAAGTAGACATTATACTGTATTTTAGCCTTGGAGGATAAAGCGCATGTACAAATCATGTTATAGCAAGGGTGTTGTTGCACGTACAGGATACTAAAAGTGCCTGTGTCTTCTGGGTGTATGTTACATACCAAGTCACTAGTGTTAATTTTATCAGCCATTTTTTAATTGAGTCCAGTTTCATCCTGATCCGTTTTTATTTAGTACATTTTTAGTCAACTATGAATCTAGCATTTTAGTATTTATTTTAGTCCAAGAAAACACAATTTATTTGTCTAGTTTTAGCCAACAAAAACGGTCAACGTTTTAGTCTAGTTTTAGTCAGGGCGTTGTATATTTTTTGTCAACATTTCGGATATTAAACTATTTCACACAAAATGTGTATACAGTATATCAACAAGTGGCTACTATGGCTCCATGCTAGGAGCTAGTAAATTAGCTAGCATTAGTTAGTGGTCGGATTACCATTATTGTTGGAACGTTACAGCCCTTGGATTAGTGTGACTTTACAACTATAATTTACTTTTTTTTTGTTAACTGTTCATCGTGTTCATCCTGTTTGTCCCATGTGTTTGTGCATGTTGCACTCGCTAGCTGTAGATTTGAAAGAGGGTGTGTCACATGACAGTGTCACATTGACAGATTAGAAGACAACATTTTATAAAATCATATCATTTTCGTCTCATTTTTGTCCATGAACTAAAATGTCTATAGATTTTAGTCCATTTTTCATTAAGTGAAGTACATTTGTGTCTCGTCTTCTTTAGTCGACGAAAATACATACTGATTTAGTCCCAGTTATTGTTTATTGAGGGTTTTAGTCCGGTGAAAAATGTGTGTTGACGAAATTATTTCTATTTAGTTTTCGTTGACGAAATCAACACTACAAGTCACACGGAAAAGGGTCAGCATGTTTTATTGTCAGTGTTGTTTTACCATTGGCAGTCCACACACACAGTGAAAAGGCCTTCCTCATCCTGATTTGTTTTGACAGTTGACAACAGTTTTTCAAACAGCACCAACCCAAACATATAATGTGTGAAGTCAGTTTGCTGCTCTCCATCGCTCTGTTATGTGTGAACACCTCAATAGTTATCTTTGGCTTTCTACTGCAGAAAACAGCACACTGCTCGGCATAAAACCAGGCTCCAGGCCCCTCCATGGCCCTGAAACGGGATGTGTGCGTGATCATCAGTTTTGCTCAAGCAGTTTACTGGACTGCAAACACACCATCAGTCATGTGTGTTCCTACAAATGTCAATGTTTTCTTATTGTAAGTGCCTCAACACCTATTCAAATGCCTCTCAGGACGATGACTGGCTATTAGTTCATGGTTGCAGTTCACACTTGGATGTCAGAAATTCTTGCTTTTATGAGGTGACTGTGTAGAGTAGTATGACTTAAAAGAAAAAAAAATTGTTGATAGAACGCATACCTCCACCAAAGCCTTACAACCACTGGTTCTAAACATAACATTGTTGGTGAATAGTTACTATAGGAGGCATCCATCTATTTTATATACAGTTTGTCATGAGGCTCACAAGCAAGCTGGAGCAAATCAGGGTATGTCCTCAATTGGTTGGCAGTCAATTTCCCGGCACCAGTCAGCAGTAGCCCATATGTAGTGACTTGGGCTTAGGACCAAGGTTCAAGTCATGCTGTGGACAAAAATGTGGAAATGGCAAGTATGCAGAGAACATGCAAACGCCACACAGGAGGGTCCTGGCTGAGGTTTAAACCAACAAACTCTTGACTTTTACACAGATGTGCTAACCACTACTTCACAGAGCTGCCCTAAGAGAGGCAAAAAGTTGAAAACTAGCATTTGGAACTAACAATATGACTTATTTCAGTGTTATCAATTAATATATTAATGCATGTCTTTACTTTTGCATGTTCATAAATCTCAGTTTACCCTAAACATGTTGTGTTTTTCCAAACTGAAAATATTCACTGGTAGCTGACTGCAGTTAGTCAACCTTAAACATTTCTTGACAATATGTTATATGTGACCTCACTACATTCTGCTCAATAATACTAACCAGAAGGTCAGCTCTTCGATCCCCCCACTCTCCCCAAGTCATGTGGCGTTGTGTCCTTGGGCAAGACACTTCACACACATTGCCTCCAGTGCTACTCACACTGGTGTATGGAAGGTGCCAATGTTTGGTGGTTGGAGGGGCCGTAGGCGCACACTGGCAGCCACGCTTCCACCACCAGAGTGTGAATGTGTGAGTGAGTGCATGAATAATGTATCCACAAAAAGCACTATATAAATCATTAAAGCATTATTATTATTATTATATTACATTTGTGGAATATGAGTTATGAAGCAAAATCCAGCCATCTTTATCCATCTCAGGGGGCGGCCATTTTGCAACTTGCTGTCTACTGAAGATGACATCACAGTTGCTCGGGGCTCAGGCAGCAACCAATCACAACTCACCTATTTCCTGAAGCTGAGCTGTGATTGGTTGTTACCTGAGACCTGAGCAACATTGATGTTATCTTCAGTCGACAGCAAGTGGCAAAATTGCCGCCCTCTGATATTGATCAAAACTGCTGAATTTTGCTGCTTAACTTGTATTCCACTAACACAATATTAACCAGAATGCCATATTTAGACTAGTGGGGCTGCATAGAACATATTATTGTCAAAAAAAACTTGACCTCCTCTTTAAGAAACCAAAAAACATTTTAAAGACCATCCATAGTGTAGTTTTAATCTTTGTCATTTTTAATATATTGTATCTGCATGGGCAAAAATGTGAGAAAAGTATGAATTATGTACTTTTACTTTAGTAACCATTTAAAAACTCTGGACATCCTACTCTGACATCGCCCAATCTTATCTGATCACTGAAGCTTAGCAGGGTCAGGCATGGTTATTGCTTGGATGGAAGACCAGGTGGCGTAAAGTTACCTCGCCTCTTGGGGGCAAGCCAGTCCAACTCAGTGCCGGTCCAAAGCCCAGATAAATAAGGAGGGTTGGAGTCAGGAAGAGCTTTCGTCCATGAAAAAAACGGCACTGAAACTTTATCCAAAATACGACCCTGAATAGGGAAAAATAATAAGTAATAATTTTTAAACCATTGCATTTTAGGTTAGTGTCATGTAAAACATGACTCATTAAATATAGATAATTATTGTGTCATTGTATATGAAAATATTTTATACTATGTTGCCTGAGAAAGGCACGAGGGCAGCTCAGCTCATTTCTGGAATGCACTTCCATGTTCAAGCATATTTTCCCGGTAAACTGGATAATGTGTTTTTGCTCCGTCTGCTCCTTGACCCAGTTTGAAAGGAAGTGCTAATGTGTCACGGCAGTTACGCTTTCCCCTGCTCCTGCGCTGATTAGCCCAGATGTTGCAAATAAGTACAATTTTGCTCTGAAAGTAATTTCAACAGGTTTCATGCTTCTTCCTGCCAAGCGAATGTGAGGTTAGGAAATCTGAGAACAAAATGTGCCTGCTAGTCTCAGTGTACCATCGCCAAATACATATCTGTCTGCAAGCATGACATTTACTGCCGTATCAAAAGTATCTGATGAATTTGACTGAAGCCATTCAAATGTACTGGGCACCACCTTAACTCCAATTTGTAGCCAATGAGTCAGAAAAATGTGAAACTGTGTTTTTCTGTTTCACAGTGTCAGCCATGGAGCTGGTGGAAGCCTGCTGTGAGACGGGGGCAAAATGGGCTTCGGTTAATGGTCACTGCGACAACATGGACCCGCCCACCAAAGACAGACAGTCCATCTGCTGGTGAGACCGTAATTGGAATCCTCGTACATGTTATCACTTACTCTGTCTCACTTTCGATACTTACAAATCTTAATGGGGTTACATCCAGGGTTGGGAGGGTTACTTTTGAAATGTAATCCTTTACAGTTACAAGTTTCCTGCTAAAAAATGTAGTTAGTAACGTAAAAAAAGTACCATCATATTAAAGTAATGTAACTGGATTACTTTTGGATTACTCCAATATTGAGTATGCTCATGAAGACAAAATTAAAGTAAATATCACCACAATATATATTTTATACAATGTGCCCATGCTATTTGCGGGTGATAGGGACCTGGGCAGCCTACAAATAGCAATTAAAAAGCATGTAGGCTATTGATTGATTGATTGATTGATTAAAGGCCATATGCTGTTTTCGAACTGTCACTGAAAGCAAACACACCTCTCATAGATAGATAGATAGATAGATAGATAGGTAGATAGGTAGATAGATAGATAGATAGATAGATAGATAGATAGATAGATAGATAGATAGATAGATAGATAGATAGATAGATAGATAGATAGATAGATAGATAGATAGATAGATCCAATGAGGATGACGATGCGTGACATTAACTGCAAAATGAACTTTTATCCCAGTCACAAGTTTAGCCGTGTATATGTTGTGTATGATGTTTAAATAGTGAATTGGTGGGAGGAAGATTTGTTTGGAAGGTGTAACTCGCATTATGGTTGTAGGCTAGCGTGCTAGCTAGCAAGAAGCTACAGCGCGTAGTATGCCGCTGGACTCTCAGCTCTAACTTTCGCTCCGAGTAAGTTCCAGTGAATACCGGTCGCCATTTCCTCCTCCCGAACGTAAAGCTTTTTCAAACTGCCCGCGTGTGGAGGACACGACTAGTTAGTTTGTTTGTTCGTTCCCACCTCCCCGACATTTTTGCAACGGTCCCACTCGTGCGGGCGTGCACGCTCTCTCTCTCTCCCTCTCTCTCTCTCCCTCTCTCTCTCTCTCTGTCTCTCTTTGTAGAAATTGTAATCCCTCGAAGTAATCCCCATTTTTAATAAATGTACCTTCAATCTGATTACATGTTTTTTCCTGTAACTGTAATGGTATACAGTTAGATTTTTTTTGCAATCTGATTATGTAACGGCGGTACATGCATTCCGTTACTCCCCAAGCCTGGTTACATCACATTATGTGCCAACATGAATAGAAATGGGCACGTTTTTGCAAGGTCGTTGCCAACTGACAAATGTATAACTTCATTTTCATTTGTATTTTTCTGCTACGAGCAAAGCCAAAAATGGAATAAAATCCAGTTCAATCATGGTAATTATTTGCATTATTGTTTGTTTTTTTTGGTAACAAACTTAATTTCCCATAACTCAAAGTTGGTGTAAATTTGGTATGACTCAAAGTGAAATCAATAGATCATTTTGCAACATAATGTTTTTTTATGAAATTTGGTGTATGATCCAAGATTGAAGTGATTACAGGTAACTTTTGATCAGGATCTTGATCTACATTCCGCCTAGTGTTTTTCGGATCGCCAATTCATTCAATTCACTGCAGGTACACTTTCCTTAAAAAGCTCTTCAGCTCCACAGTCGACTGTATTTGAGCAGTGCCTGTGGAAAGAATGGGCAGCCCACCCGTTGCTGCAGGGCCTTCAGTCTCACTTTTTATTTCCCACCAGTCCTTTTCTCTGATGTGTTTTTTTCTCCCTGCCAGGACGTCTCAACAGCAGTGCTGCCTCGGCTCCCTGAGAGAAAGCCGATGTCTGGCTGGAATCAGTGCAGCCAGAGACGGAGATATGTGTGTGGAGGATGCCAGCGATACGTGTGGGCTCACTTCCTACAAGGCAAGTGTTTGTGGCCTGATGCAGCAAACGCAGTTCACTGGGTTCAAAGTCAAAATGTAAAGTTACAAGTTAGGGTCAATTCTGTCCAAATTAGCAGCTGACAATTGCATTAGTCACATGCTATAGAGTCAGATTTCTAAAGCCGGCCTCTCCTCTGATGATTATGGCAGTAGTTCAAGTACTTGGCCAATTGCCTTATTTAATTTAGACAAATGACTGAGAGTCAATTTCTGCTGAAGATTCCCACTGCCCCACAAGCTTTACTATCTTCAAAGCAGACCTCGGGAACAATTGTTTGACCTCTTTGTAATTGCAGAAACATGTTCAGCGAATGGATGGAATAATTTAGTAGGAGAATTTATACATTTAGGCTTGATGTCACTTTATTATTCCCTCATTTAACAGTATACCAGCAGAGCCATGTCTACTCTCTCATGTATTGCTTTCAAATCACCATTGGCCACCTTTGTCAGAATCCCGTCAATGTGGTCCTTTTAATGTTTCAATGCAGTCAAGGATTTCTTTTATTTAGCTCACAAGGCAGGAAGTGAGTATGATTTTATACTGGCGTGCACAGCAAATTCTGTACAGTAAATTTGACTCTATTTAGAGTGAGACCAAATAGACTCAGTTTTAGAGTAATATTTACACTTGGAAGAGACTGAGTAAAATAAATAAACATATAAAAGTTACTCAAGAGTTGAGGAACGAACTCATGACTTTCAGCTTGGGAGAGAGACGATCTACTCCCTGAGCCACGCAGCTCCTGCTATGCGTTGGTAAATCGCTCGTGTCAGCTGGGATCTTCGTCCCAGAGACCAAAAATGATGTTTTTGGTCTCTTGAATATAAGCAATCGGTACGAGAGGCATAGCTCAGGTGTTAGTGTGGCAGTCACCCAAGGTGAAGGTTGTGAGTTTGTTCATCAACCCTTGAGTGACTTCAATTTTTGATTTGACTCTTTTTCAAGTGTAAATATTACTCTAAAACTAAATCCAGCCACAAAACCCCAAAACATTTTCAATATGTATCCAACATGACTGATTATGACCTCCAGGAATGCTGTGACTGCTGCTCTCTGGGGCTGAAGTTCCGCAGTGAGGGTCATGAATGTAAAGCCCACCGACACATGGGCCTCCCCTGCAGACACGTTTTCTTCTTATGCTGCGAGGGGGCAGAGACATGGGACGAGAGTCATGACAGCTGGCATGCCGTTAAGGCGAAGCCCACTCTCGGTGCCACTTCACCACCAAAAAAAGGTATGGACAGGAAATGCAGACATTCAAACCACAAGCATTGTTTGCCTCATGCCAAGAGGTGAAAGTGTTCAATCGATGCACTGCTGGGAAAAAGTACTGCTTGGGAGCAAAGGTAATCTGTTTTCTTGGCATTTAAAAGAAGCCGGTTTCCCAGCATGGCAGAAAAATGGTGTAATTCCCTCCAAGAACAAAGTGCAATCGTCCCGTCCAGCCTGCGTGTTTAATTCTAAGAGATCGAGTAGTGTACTTGCTTTATTTCTCTGCTTTCTTGTTCCAAGTTTTGCTTTGCTTTTGTTTATTGCTTCAAGTTTGAAAACTCACTTAGTTGGAAATACAAATAGTTGCTAAGGATTGTTCTGCCTGTTAAAGGATGATGGCCTAGAGCAGGCGTCTCAAACTCAATTTATGTGGGGGCCGCTGGAGATCAAACCTGGGTGTGTCTGGGCTGCATCAAGTCCATCCATCCATCCATTTTCTTAACCGTTTGTCCTCACAAGGGTCGCGAGGGTTGCTGGAGCCTATCCCAGCTGGCTTCAGGCAGTAGGCGGGGTACCCCCTAAACTTTTGTCAGACAATCCCAGGGCACACAGAGACGAACAACCATCCACACTCACAATCACACCTACGGACAATTTGGAGTGTTCAATTAACCTGCCATGCATGTCTTTGGCTGCATTCACTAAAAAAGGGAAATACTATTTCTTCTCAATCTTTATTATTAACTCTTTGACTGCCAGACATTTTCAGAAAAGGGATCCCGCGGGTGCCAGCCGATTTAAGCATTTTGACTGATCTTTTGACTGATCTTTCAAGGTCCACAGAAAATTATGTGTTTGGACTATGGAAACACACATACTACCAAATGAAAGATTGGACTCTCATCTTTCATCAGAAAAAAAAGTTTGTTTCTACCTTATTCCGTTTTTGAGTAATCAACAATAGAAAATGGTTAGTTTCACCTATGTTTTGAAACAAACGTCTTTTAACGTCTTTGGCACTCCTCCATAGGATTTTACTAAACGTTATTTAACGTTTTTGGCAGTCAAAGAGTTAAGAGTTCAAAACATGATCTTTTCTTCAGAATGTCACTTTGTAAATAGACACACAGAATTTACAGGAAATAACTGGCAAAAAAAGTTGCCAGCTAATTCTTGTAAATCTCAGTACATTACAGTATTTTTTATTTTTTTATTTTAAGTATTTAATGTATATAAATTACAGTTACTTACTGTGTTTACTTTTACAGCATTCTACGTATTTTACATCATACAAATACATACAAATACATAATATAGTATGTCGTTGTAAAACCTATCCATCCATTTTCTTAACTGCTTATTCCTCAAAAGAGTTGCTGGAGCCTATCCCAGCTACTGTGTGTAAATGAAATGGATGTCAAGATAGCATTTTTTTTTCATGAAAGGGACTGTGCATATTGATAAATAGCTGAATAGAAAACACAAATGTGTGTGCTAGCAGGACTTTTACACCACGTTCTTCAGAAATACAGTAAATGTGTGTGTAAGTTATCATGCTGCAATTTGAGTGTCAAAACCGTGTGCCACAGTGTCCGACAGCATTTATCCCAATGAGGCCTTTTCTATCGGAGAAGAGAGACATGGGGAGAATGCGGTGGAGGAGCCTATTGAGGTGGAGGACATGGACGAGTGCCTGATCTATGAGGGCAACATCTGCCATCACAGATGTGTAAACACGCCAGGCTCTTTCCGCTGCGAGTGCTTCCCGGGATACGTGCTGCAAGAGGATGCTTTCACTTGCGCACAAGGTAAAACTTTATGTGGCGCTAGCAGACATTTCCAGTGAAGCACATGAGCAGGAAAAGTGTCTGTCCTATCAACTATGATTTACATTTGATGTAATCAGTCTGCATGTTGGCAGTGTATTATTTTCTCGGACTCTTTCGAGTTCCTTCCTGTCTTGCAAGCCCCGATACCGCCTAATAATAGCCATTCGAATCACATGCTAACATCCCTTTCCTGGACTGACAGCACTTTTTCACAAATCATTGGCTGATGAAAATCTTTGATGAAAAGTATTTTCACTGGTTGGAAAAATGTGCACAAACTGAAAACAGGAGGCCCTCTCACATGTCCAGCATGAGAGGTATTTGCAGATAACGTCGTATGGCTTCGCTTGAGCGTACCAGACTTGATCAACAACACTTTCGCCAACACAAACCTGTCTCAACAGGATGCAAAATTACAGACAGGGATGGAGCTCGCCAATAAAGGCAAATGTTAGTCTGTAGGCAATCCTTTTTCCTGCCGCACCTTCACTGTTATTACATATTTTCCGACAGCTGCCAGCATCATATCCGCAAATAGAAAAGCCGAAATAGGTGTAAGCCTTTAACTAAAGCAGTTGTAGGCAAGGCAGACCTCTTGAGTATAGTGTAATCCCTTGCGCCTGAGATTATTCATGTTTCCGCAGAGACGGTGGATGAGGAGAACACACTGAAGGAGGATGACAGGCAGGGGGTGGAGCCCACCACTTCTTTTACGCCACCCACCCAGCCTTTGGTGTCACTCAACCCCTGTGAAGGTTAGACAGCTTCATGAGGGGTAATACGGAGCACTTTCAGTCACCCTTACGTCTATAATTGTGACTCATGATGTCATTTAAAATGATGGGAAGGCAGCTTGGAAATTAGACATGCTTATTTGACTGCAAAGATCATGGTTGGATGTTCTAGGGCAGGGAACGGCCCCTTGATTAATCCCCACTCCCCCCCAAAAGGGGCAGTTTTTTTTATTGTTATTTTTTTTCCTGAAACCCAACTAATTCTCCAGAAAACGCTAATAAATACAGAAAATGTGGATACATATAATAAAATAAAACTTCCTGAAAAAAAAAGGGTTAGAAGCAAGATGTTAAAAACATATAGGGGGAAAAATCCAGTGAATATGGAAATTTGCAGATGCTGAACTGCGAATATGCATTGACTGTAGTTTTATGTTGTAATATCACCATTTACCACTAGATAGCAGACATGGCTTAGTTGCTCTTATCCTGGCTTATGCATGAGTATCATGTGCGTAGGAATTTTTTGAGGATTTGGAATAATATGCAGGACAAACAGTATCTATAATAATATTAACATTTTGAGCGAGTTGATTTTTGTGAAACAAATGCACAAAATGAATTCTTGCACTTAATGTTGGTTTGCTGTTCAGCAGTTTTGTGTCACCTTCAATGATAATTTTTATATGAGAGCACTTTGCACTGGAATAAAATAAGATCACAGTATGTGGTTATTTTGTTTGTTGCTGGGTTAGAGTAGTTGCGCTCTTTTATTAAATGAAATGAGCACATTTGCACATATTTTGTCCATATTTTAACTAGAATTTTTGTCAAACATCTGGTTAGAAAGTGTGTGGTCCTATTTGGCCCCCGAGTAGCACAGATAAAAAATTGTGGCCCCCTCCAGCATTTAAATTGCTCATCCCTGTTCGAGGAGGCTCCTATAACTTTACCATGCATTAACTAGTACAATGTGTTTCTCTTGAACCAAGGTTATTAAAGTCAACAAAAACTAACAAAATAACTTAAACTAAAATTGAAAATATATATATTTTTAAATTGTCAATGAAATAGAATAAAAATGAAAATGCTTTTTAAAAAACAAAAACTAGCAGAAACTACATTTTGCATCTATAAACCTAACTCCAACTAACTATAGTTATAGCAAAAATGTCCTTCATTTTTGTCTTTGTCAATTCATATCACACTTGAGCTTTCAGGGTTCATTTTAAAAGTATTTATTTTGATATTGGTTAGCCTATACATCCGTAAAGAGGAAGGAATGTCCAACAGTAGTTTACGAGAATTGTAGTTTAAGTTTATTACAGAATATTTAGTGACCTCCATCCATCGATCTATTTTCGTAACCGCTTGTCCTCACAAGGGTCGTGGGGGGCGCTGGAGCCTATTCCTAGCTAGCTTCGGGCAGTAGAACGGTACATCCTGAACTGGTTGCCAGCCAATCGCAGTATTTAGTGACCTTTTCTTTTTAAATTATCCACTTGACATATTAAGAAAAAAATCTAAAAATAATACTAAAACGTAATAAAAACTCAATTAAAATGAAGCGTTTTCAACCAAATAACAGCTACCGGTAATAAAAAATAAAAAAAGTTTTTTAAAAACAAACTGAATGTAAAAAACAAAAGTCAAACCATAAATCCCAAACTAGCTATAATCCAAAACCATTATAACCCTGTCTTGAACGTGACAATTTTTAGGGCAATGCAGTATGTTGGCACCTATATTGGTTTAAAGAGAAAAACATGAGAATGGAAATGCAAAGACAGTTCTGTCTGCCGCAGAGGTATACAATGTTGTTCCGTGTTCCATGGTACATTTCATGTGATCTGGCTCTAATATTTGCAGGAAACGGACCTTGTGACCAACATTGCACCCCGGAGGACGGAAGGCCACGCTGCTCTTGTTTCCCAGGCTTCTCCCTCATGGCTGATGGACAATCCTGTCAAGGCAAGGCACAGATAACATTGGAAACATTTTCTGACAGCTAACCAGGGCCCAATATGGAGGTTGGATACAATGGCAGTACAATGTGTGGTGTGTAATTTCACCTCTCAATTTGGCTCCAGTCGAGGCAAGATTTTTGGAATGCCTCTTGCTGAATTATCTCTTCATCTCATCAGCACCTGAAGATGTGCAGAGGAGATACAGTTTTGTCTCTTTTACTCCAACATACTGTGAAATAGACAAATAATGCTGATTCAGCTATATGTTTGTTTTTGTTATATATCCTCCCTAAAATGAGTTTCCATTACGGGGATGCTATCATTGTATACATCCGATCAACTACTTTCACGGAAACCACTTGCTGAAGGGAAACTTTTCTCTTCAATTTGCCAGACCATCACTGAGTTAATCATTTTTCTAGCCCTTTCTTCACAGTGACACATTTCTCCTCTGTTGTTTTTCTTCTGTTGCAGATATTAATGAGTGTATGTCAGCGCATGCCTGCCAGTTGAGTGAACGCTGCATGAATACTGCAGGGAGCTACGTCTGCCAAAGACTGATCACCTGTCCCCCGGGATACCAAATCAATGGAGACATTTGTAAAGGTGTGCCGCACTTTTATTAGCGCCAAGCAGCAAAATAGTATCGAGTGAGGCACTTTTGGAATTCAGGGTGAAGAGGAGAGAACACACACACTCCCACAGAATTTGCTCCCAGTTTCTTCTCAGCATGAAACGCTGCTGTGCATATCCATGTAGGGGAAGCAGGCCAGTGTTGAGACGCAGCAATATGTCTCATTACTTCCATGCACCATAAATTTGTCCTGTGCCGAGGTCTCCTTCATAAAGCAGCAGCGGTGCTCTTGTAGATGATTATTAGACGTGCTGGAAGTGCTGCTTGCCACCGCAGGCTCTCTGTAGAGTCAATCAAGGAGACTCGTCTAATCTTCTGCTCCTTGTAAATGTAAAGAATGTCCAATCAAGCACAAAGAGCATTTAAAAAGAAACTATATTCAATAGCGAGGATCGATGCAGCAGCCAGTTAGGCCATTAACTCTTTTTCTCTTCCTGTTGGTGGTTCACTAAGACAATGTAACTGAATGCCTCTGCACGATGCTTATTACCAGTGGCGGTCCTAGATTGAATGGGACCCTGTGTGAGAACACCAGCCCCACCGCAAATTTTAAACACACTACAGTAGATCTTATTTTTTTTCTTTAAAATATATTGTGTTCTAAACAAATAATACAATTTATTAATTATTAACATTTAAGACAAAAACTTTATAGAGTAAAATGATTTAGAAACAAAAATAACACAAAATTGTAAAGTAGTGATAAAATACAAAATAAACATAAGAAGCTAAATTAAAATGCTGGATGAATATATAAATCTAACTTTGAAGCTAAATTAAAAAGGTGGATCTTGAGTCTAGTTTTAAAAACAAGAACATTCTCGTCGCTGGTTAGATTACAATTTTAGTCAAGCACTCGACAAAGAAAATACATGCAGGCATGACACTCAGGCAATTTCTACAATCAATGAGCTAAACTAAGCACTTTCTCCAAATGCAGAGATCTTCCAACATCGAAGACGTCCTACTTCCTTGACATCAATGATATTTCACTTCAATGCTTAATTCTTGAAAACACTTTTTAAAGTCTCCACAAGGGGCAGAAACTCCCCATACAAACGCCGATGATTTGCGTCATGATGCCAACAGAAAAACATTTTAAAATCTTTAAAAAAAATAAAATAAAAGCCACCCCTGTGCGATTGCACACGCACACACCAGAAACTGCCACAGCTTGTTACTATTGAATAATATATTTATTTCTGAATAACTAAATTTGTTTCTAACCATTAACATTCAGAATGCAGGATTTATTTCTTTTTCAGGTTTATGCATGATCCCTCTCTTGGTGCAGCAAAAAAAAAAAGAAAAAAAAAAAGGTTTAGTGTCTGAATTTCGAAATGGGCTCTTTGCACAGCTCAACTTCTTCCCGAATTTAACACCACTCCTTTGTTTCCTGCCTTTCACGATTGGATAAATTGATTAATCCAAGTGTGTCTGGCCATTGTCGTCGTGGTTACGGAGGTCGGGCACACCTGAATTAATCAGCTTGTCCACTCATGAAAGACAGGAAATGAAGAAGTGGTATTGAATTCAGGAAGTAGTGGATTTGTGCAAAGAGCCCTTTAGATATATTAGCCAGATGAAGTCAATTTTCTGTCTGTCACTAATACAGGAGAATGTGTAGAATGAATGCATACCATAGGGACACATAAAAAAAACGGAACAATATCATCCATTTCTCCCTTGTTTTCTTTAATTAAGCCTTTATCGCCTGTGCCAGTTAATTGCTAGTTCCTCAGACATAAACTCACTCTCTCACCGCCATTGTAAGGAATGGATCTGCATTACAGTGGGCTACAATTAGTATTTGGGCTTTCCATGGCACAATTGTTGTCAGCATCAGAGTCCTAGGTTTGTGTATATTGTGTGGAGACCTTCCAACTTCATCTCACAAGCCTACCGTAACTGCTTTAGTCTCAGTGCTGCAATTAGAGTGGCGAACTCCATCTGGCGTTGCTTGAAACTACTCGACACCGATGCATTATTCACTCTTGCACATATGCACCTTGATTTGTAATTCTTTGAGATAGCGATTCCCCTCGAGCATCGGTTGACTTACTGTGGGAACAGATGCCGTTTGATTGACACGGGGTAATCCCTTGCAAGGCAGGTGTGAAGAAGGCTCTTGAGGAATAAACCACCGGTTTCTGCCAGCGTCGACAGATGTGCATTCAAAAAGTTCACAGAAGGCCTGGGTAATTTCTATAGTTAAAATGATGAATGCATCATTTGGTCAATTATGGATGATAAGCACAAGATTCATATATGTTATAGACTGCAATAACCTGGCAGCGATAACAATTTAACAGGCACGAAGAGCCTGCTTGACAGGAGACAACTTCACCATTAAACCATAGTGCCATCTAGTGGTAGCACACGGCGTTACATGTATTATGTTATAGCACGATACACAGCATTTGATATATTCATTGGAAGCTATTTTCTCACCTTTACTGAGCCAAGGCAGAACATTTGAAAAATTTCCTGCACACATCTAAATAAAAATGTCTCAAAAAGCATATTGGGTATAGTTAAATAATGATTGATATACAGGTTAATTTTCCCTTTTGCCAACACTAGAATAGTATTTTCTGTCTGTCACTGGATGTCGCTGGCATAACTATATGAACAAAGATACATTATTTGTAGCAAATAACTAATCATTTTCAGACTATTTAAATTAAGATGGATAATTTCACGCAGCACACCTGATTATCTCTACCGACACACGAATTACCGTGCCCCAGTGGTTGGGATTCAGCAGCTACATTGGATTTCTTAACTGAAACTAATTGTTTGATCTGTGCTCTTTTTGCCGTTAATCATGGACACGCTTTAATCCGCCCTTGTGCTTTATTCTCTTTCACAGATATTAATGAGTGTATGGAAGGGAGTCATGACTGCATGCCCGCATATGAGTGTGTTAATACAGAAGGCTCGTTCAAGTGCAACCTCAAACCTCGCTGTCCTGTTGGATTTGAACGGGACGCACAAAGCAACTGTATAGGTAAGAGGAATTTTTCTTATTGACCATCCGGTTGAGCCTTGTGGACTCAAATTTAATTTTGTTGACGCAGTCTGATTCTAGAAAGTCAAAGTTAGTTGATTGGCTGAAAATTAGAATTTGCCTCCTTTCTCACAGTCATTCCCAAAGAATGAAGCACAAAGACCAGGAAAGTCCATAAAAGTCCCTGTGGCCATTTTCACAAGGATTTTCTAGTTGGACATTTAAACTATCTAATCAAGAGATCTGCCATTTAAGTAGAAAATGTGTGTTTTTTTTAAAATTATTTTTTAATTATAATGATAATGTCATACCACGCAAGGGCTTAAGCCTACCTCATCACTGAGATGATTCATTTTGCATTTTCCGAGTCACTAAAAGTATTTGAACTACTAAAATTTTAAGAAAAGGAAAGGATGACGGAGGGCGCTCTGGAGATGATAATATTTGGATTTAAGGGTTGTATTTTTGAACAAGAGAATGGCAACATACAAGGCTTGCAACTCAAACAGCGAAGCGACACGACAACTTCAAAATCTAGCATCATCCGTCACTATAAAACCCACAAGACTGGAAAGGTACGTTAATGCTACAGTTGAGCTCACCGACCTGTTTGAAACTTGAAGGTTAAAATGTGAGACTTGTGACTTGCACATGTGACTTCCTCCAAGCTCTGGAAAATAGACCTTCCTTGTGATAGGCATGGGCCGATTCCCGGTTTGCCATGGTTTAATTATTATTATTTTTAAATCAATGTTTCAATAAGCACTAATGCTGTCTCTTTTTTGAGGGGACGTCTAAGCAGCGCACAATATGATTTTCTGCTTACAGAGTTGAGTAAACGCCTGCGCCAATTAGCTCCCCCCCCCCCCCCTTCTCTGTGCATAACGGAGGAGGAGGGTGGGAGCAAGATACAAGATACTGCAAACACAGATAACTTTTAATGTGCCAGTTCCTTTTTTTATTATTTTTTTTTTGTGCCAGCCGGTTCTAGTTAGCCCCAAGGACAACATAAGTAGCCCAGTGATGGGACACTGTGATTTACTAAGAATAATTAAACAAAGAAAAAAGTTAACATTTATTTATATATATATATATTTATTTATTTATTTAACATGATATACTGTATGTTTTTTTCTATACTAAATATTCTTTATTTAGATAAAAAAAAGAGTGCATTTTATCTTTTTTTATCTTTCCCAAATATATATACAGTATATATATAAGATAATTGTAATACCATGACACTGCGATATTTTTGCTCAGGGTTCTCATTCTGTCAGAATCTAATGTCAACCCATGCCTAATTGTGATTGATATGTGACTATGTTGTTTATTCCAAGAATAAGTCATTAAAAAAAACAACAACAACCTCAAACTATATTGAATGACTATTAGCGAAAGGAAAGTTGTACATTTAAAAGCCAGATGAGTCTAGTCATGCGCGGCGTTTGCCAGCAGGTGACTCCCATGCAGCCCTTGATGGCGGCGTGGCGTGTCACGTCACACAGGTGAATGAGTTGCAGGCTGCAGGGACATGAGGGGTTAAATGCCACACAGGCAGGAGATCAGAGAGGCTGCAGTTGGGGGCTGCAGGGGGGCGGATAAAAGGCAATCCTGTGTGTCCTACCCGAGTACAAACTGATGCTGTGGAATTAGCCCCCAGGGGCAGGAACTGGGGCAAGTCGAGGCAGCCGACGCCACTGTAAAAGAAGTTGAAGAAATGCTCTGAAATATGGAGAAAATGTCTCCACAGCGTTTCAACCGTGTGATGTGTTTGCCTTGATATCTGATTGCAGTTCAAGCGATGTCGTCCCGCTGCCTCTGTGGCCACGTCTGCTCACCTCTATCGCTTTGTGTCTTTCTGCACTAGACACGGACGAGTGTCACACTGAGCCGTGTAGTTCAGGCTTCAACTGCATCAACACAGTGGGGTCCTACGTGTGCCAGAGGAAGATGATATGCAGCCGAGGCTATCACGCCAGTCCTGATGGAAACAGTTGTATTGGTAAGATTTGGTGCTGAAGCACTACTTTAGTATCACACGTCCAGAAGGATTAACATCATTTAATAAAATAAAAAAAAGACTATCACGTAACTACTAACTTAATACGTCAAGGGAATTTTTTTTTTTATTTACCTTTTAATAGACAACAGACAGGACACGCACTCTGAGAATAATGAGTTACAATTAAATGAAAAATTTGCATGCAAGGAGATAGTACAAATATACCTAACGGCTCTAAGATATGTCCGCCTATTTCTCCATAGGTGAGGTTATATGTAAAGTACACACATGAACAGGCAGTTAACACATGCTTCATGTAACCGGTTACATCTTGCCTTGTTTCATAGCAAAGTGAAACTACGGTATCACAGAGAGTGAGGAAAAATATCTACCTTCTTATCCTCACAAAAGAAAAAATATATGATGTTAGAATTAACAGAATACAGTTTATAAGTGAAAACCCATATATTTTAATATATTAATACATAATAAAAAATAATGACTACAAACGTGTGAAAAACTATAATGGTTAAAATAAATAAATAAATAAAATGTATTTATTTAAGTCCCACCAAGTTAAACCTGAAGACTATTGTAGACAACTGGGCAGTAAACAATTTTGAAAACTTTAATTAATCGCACACCAATAATTTTATGGGATTTTGTTGTTGTTTTAAACTGTTCTTGTTCTGACATGAAGTAATATTGTCTGAATATTTGAAGACTAGAATTTAAAGCGGGGAATTTGACAAAGAACACGGAAGGCATGCTTTTAACATCAAAAGTGATGTTCAATGAAAAGCTACAGCTAACACATATTGTGTGCATTACCTTCTAAGATGAAAAGTATTCTTGCTTTAAAAAAAGAAAACAAAAACTAGAGCTGCGAGCAGCTATAAAGGGCCATCGCAACCCTGGCCACGTTGGGGTACTGTTACATAGGACAAGAACCGTCTAAAATGTAAATATTTTTGCCAAGCCTTGTATTTCATTAAAAGGCCCAAAATTATGCACAATTCCCCCCAAAAATCAAATCGGGGGACCTCTGTTAGGTTTAGCATATGGCATCAAAATACTTTTTTGTTGTCTGTTACATATGCCTCCAAATTTCCGTGCCTCTACCTGATTCGTACAAACGGGGATGCTTCATTAAGTAGGAATTTTGAAACTCAAAATTTGATGCCCCGCCCCTGTCATAAAGTTATCTTTAGATTTTTTTTCCCCGATGTTGTCCCAGGTGTTGAGATGGTAGAGGCCAAGTTTGAAGGCAATCGGATGAAGGGAGTGAAAGTAAAAATGGACATTCAAAAACTCATAGGTCACTTCCTGTTCATTTTAGGGTACAGCTATCAAAATATTTTTTTTTCGTCTGGATGTGCTACACGTGCCACCCAATGTTTGTATCCTTAGGTCAAACGTAGCGGGACAGGGCTCCGTTAAACCCATGTAGGGGGTGCTACAGACCCATTTTTTTGTACTCGTGTATGGCGACTTTAAAAGAGCAAATTTTTCGCCAGGCCCGATGTGTGTGTAAAGTTTGGTCTCAAAAATGCGATCGTTTGGGAGAAGAAGAATAACGAATAATAATAATAATAATAACAATAGGGCCTCGCAGCGGCACCGCTGCCACCGCTTCTCTGGCCCTGATAAAATGCAAATTGGATGTGATGGTCCACTTGGTTCACAAGGAACCTATACCAGTTGGACCTTTCAACTTAGCATTTGAGCTATGGAAACGAATGACTTATTTGACCTTTAGTATATTATTTTATATTATAAAAATATATATATATATTTTATGCACTTCTATATAGTTCTTTGGTTTTTCTTTTTTAAGACAAAAAAGTTTTTTTGTTTTACCTTGACTAGTTTCGGCGTCGACTGCCGCCTTTCTCAGAAGCTTTCTCAGAAGCTTCCTCAGACGACCAAGGACTATAAAGAATTAAAGACAAGATGAACTTCTTTTTTTTTTTTTTAACTATTATGCACTTTATTTCACAATTAAAAACAGTTACCCTACCATTCATTTTAATAACATGTCTGAGATGCTTGAACCAAAATTGATCACCTTTCTCCATCTGGTGGCCCTGTTTCATGCAAATGAGCTTTCATCCATCCTGCCCTATTGCTAGGCCAATGACGAGTAGAAATATCCCTAATGTGATGACTCGGGCAGAGAAAGCAATCGGAAGCAAAAGTTTTTAGCCAACACCAATCTGTGCATCCGCCAAAACTCATTGATGTAGTGTTTGAGTCAACATAGTGGCTTGAAAGTGGTTCTGGATCTTCACACAGCCTGATTACTAAGTCATGGGTGAATACATTTTGTGTGGGGAGGTTATTATGTAAAATATACTCAACGAAAACATAAATGCAACACTTTTGTTTTTGCTCCCATTTTTTTATGAGATGAACTCAAGGATCCAAAACTTCTTCCACATACACAATATCACCATTTCTGTCAAATAATGTTCACAAACTAGTCTAAATCTGTGATAGTGAGCACTTCTCCTTTGCCGAGATAATCCATCCCACCTCACAGGTGTGCCATATCAAAATGCTGATTAGACACCATGATTAGTGCACAGGTGTGCCTAAGACTGCCCACAATAAAAGGCCACTCTGAACAATATTTGAGAGAAATGGTGATATTGGGTATGTAGAAGAAGTTTTAGTTTTAGTTTTAGTTAGAGATGGGGCAATGAAGCCTTGTGAAGCTTTTGAGGCTTTCGGCTGATTGATTTGGAAAAAGAGTCGAAGTTTCAAAGCCCCATAAGATAGATCGTACCGGTGACATCTGGTGGTCAGCTGGAGTCATAGCAGCTATAATCTTCAAAGTGATTCGCCTGATTGATTTATATTCCAACATAACACCAGTACATTCAGTCTTACATTTGTGTCTGTCTAATGATCATCAGGTACACATGGAAGTGTTGCAATATTTTGACACTGTACCAGTACTATGGTTCAATGTGATGTCCTGTTACTCATTCGATTTTTATAAACATAATTTGGATATGACACAAGTGCGCTGTGAAGCCAGATGACAAGTATTTCAACATCAGTCTTTGGGAGATGTGACTGAGGGTCTTGGAGAAGCGCTTATAGCAACTCGGTGGAAAATACTTGGGTCAAGCCTGTATCTTCTACACACGATTTAAAAATAATGCATAGTTGGAAACTTTAAATGCATCATTGTGGGAGTACTTTTGTTGGAAACATACCGAATAACTAACTAACGCGCCAAAAGGTTTGAATCAGTTACGTCATTTCCGCTATCTCATTAGCGCGCATAAAGCCGCATACGTCATCAGCACGTGATCACGGAGGTTTGATCGGGGCTTTTGATACATTGTTTCGAGCAGTCTGTCTCACTCGGCTGACACATGCTCCGGAGTCTCAGTGTCAAACGTCCCATCTCTAGTTTTAGTGTTGCATATACAGTATATTTTTGTTTAGTATATGTGCATGCAGCTTCTTAGCTTCTCTAATAGCTTTTTAACGGAGAAGTCCCTCCCTTGAACCCTTGTGTGTCTTGTAGACGTGGATGAGTGTCAGAGCGGCGCCCACCGATGCGGAGAGGGCCAGCTTTGCCACAACCTTGCTGGGTCCTATCGCTGTGAATGTCAGACTGGTTATCAGTACGACTCCTTCAGACGCATGTGTGTCGGTATGTTGCATCGGGGTTTATTCACACATTCACAAAGACTGTGCTGTTTGGTCCCCTAGTGTGTTGCAGATGTGTTGCCAAAGTGTCCTGAGTATCCGTTGGCAACAGTTTGTCTCCCCCCTTGTGTCACATAAGCATCTTCTTCTTCTCAGATGTAAATGAGTGCTGGCACTACCCGGGCCGTCTGTGCGCCCAGACCTGCGAGAACACTCCGGGCTCCTATCAGTGTTCGTGCACCACCGGCTTCCGCTTATCCAGCGATGGCAATAGCTGTGAAGGTGTGTGTATTAATGGCTGCTTAAGTAGGCGTGTGTGCATGTTGGTGCATGTCAGCGTAATTTCTTTTTTTTTCTTTTTGTGGGTTCAAACTGTGCAAGCATGTCTGTGTGTGTGTTTGGGGCTGTACCGTTCATATTCATACTTTGAGTCCGGCAAACAGTGCATTATTGCCAATAGTGTTTAGAGTTGACTGCATCAGGTTATGCCTTGGAGCAGAGGAAGATAATTAGCTTAATAGCAACACTACTCCTTTACGTTTGGATAAAAACACTGAAAAGGCTTTGATCAGACGGATAGTGACAGTAATGAGCTCGAACCTTTCATCTCCAGATGTGAACGAGTGTTTGTCTAGCCCGTGCAGTCAGCAGTGTGCCAACATTTACGGCTCCTACCAGTGCTACTGCAGACAAGGCTACTTCCTGCAGGAGGACGGGCACGCCTGTGAAGGTGCGTGCGCAAAACTCATCTTCATAAATAGCATGTTCATACCATGCCAGGGTAAGCTAATAATCATTTTGACATGATTCATCTCCACTCCGCTTGCCAGATATCGATGAGTGTTCCCAAAGCGTCGGCCATCTGTGCACTTATAAGTGTGTGAACGTTCCCGGCAGTTATGAGTGCACGTGTCCGGAATCTGGATATACGATGTCGCCAAATGGACGCTCATGCAGAGGTAAATAAATCAATAAATATTAGTTGGACTTGATAAATCTCATTTTTGTCATTTGACTTCTTTACATCCGCGTTCATGCCACGTTTGCCGTCAACGTTGTCTTATAGATATTGATGAGTGCACCACAGGGGCGCATAACTGCTCTCTAGCCGAAACCTGCTACAACATCCAGGGAGGCTTCCGCTGCCTTTCTCTTAGCTGCCCGCCAAACTACCGCAAAGTGTCCGACACGTGAGTATCCTAAAGGGCTAAATTCTCACAGACCAGATATAACCTTACAATGGGGAACTGTTTAAAAACAATCTGACTGAGTTAGATTTTTAGCTAAAGCAGCCATGCTGATTGCAGGATTTTATTAGCACATCAAGCTTTTTCCCCTCCACAACACTCACACACATATATGGTCTCCCAGGCAGGGAAGCGAACCCATGCCAACCTGCATCATAAGCAAGTGACAGTACCACTGCCCCACCTGGAGCCCAGCTACATGGCAACTTCTTGTATCAATATGTGTAAACAGAAAGTTAGCATAGTAGAAATTAAGAGGACTTGTGCTGGCTTTTCTCTTAACCTTTTAACCATGGGCATACTTTTCTATTTCATTTTAATGCTGTTTTTTTTTTTTCAAAGCTTGTTACGATTCCATCTCAGTGTTTTATTTATATGCATACACATTTATTTTTATTTATTTTTACAATATGGGGATCCTATAGCTGAAAACCATGGCATAATAGAGGAAAAAACTGAGATCAGTTTTGGATTCCGCACCCAAAAATGAGCTAACAGCAGTTGCTTGCATACAGTACAGTGAGAGTTGTCTTGTTTTTATTATTGTGGCTGCAGTTTGCTGTGGTGTAGAACTGCAGTACATTATACTGAGTAATCAAATGTCATCAAATGTAATTGAGCAACCAATATATTCACTTTCATTATGATGCGGTGCAGTGCAGTACAGTGCAGTTCCATACCACAGCAAAGTACAACCACAATTAGCACTTTGCTAAAGTAATAAAAAAAAAAAATTGATTTTATGTTATTCCTTTTTTTATTCCTCCCATTGTTTGGCATCTATCTACTTCCACATAATTCATCCGATTCTCGTCATTCCAATTTTAACATATTTAAAATATTTAGGCCATTCTTGCTTCCATTTTTCTTATTCCAAATATTCACGCCTTACCCACAATTCTCGATTTTGTACCCTAATTTTCCCCATTCATTCTTAATGGCAGATTCAACATTACACATTTACATCATTTCAAAAAGATATTCAAATCATTTAACTCATTAATTTCACTTTAGGGATGATTATTAGTCCATTCCCTACTTGATTCTTCAAACCTTTCTTCATACCCTATTTGATTTCTAACACCTTACCCCTTTCTGCTTTTTCCACTACAATTTCTACATTTATTCACCGATTCAAACCGTTTCAACTTTCAACTGTTCAATGTTTGCCTGTCGACTACTTAAACATTTCTTGATTGATTCAAACCATTTCAACTTCAACATGCTCAGCTATTTCCAGCTCATTGTATTCCATGTCACTTATTATACTTCATATCATTCTTGTTTTTCATTCAGCCTTCACATGCAATTTCTCTAGTTGTATTTGTAATGATTATTTGTTACACCGTTGTACTTTATATTATAAACAAGCAAACAAACAAACTAGGGCCATATCTAACAGTTTCTGTGTAAATTATACATGAATTTTGGACTATGGTGTCATTTATAGGCGCTGTGAGCGTATCAGCTGTCCCAACTACCTGGAGTGCCAAAACTCGCCTCTGAGAATTACCTACTACTACCTCAGCTTCCAGTCCAACATCGTCATCCCCGCTCAGATCTTCCGCATTGGACCGTCGCCCGCCTACTCCGGAGACAACGTCATCGTCAGCATCACGGAGGGAAACGAGGAAAACTACTTCAGCACCCGCAAGCTAAATGCCTACACGGGCGCCGTGTACTTACACAGACAGGTTGAGGGCCCCAGGGACTTCCTGATTAATGTGGAGATGAAGCTTTGGAGACAGGGGACCTTCACCACCTTCCATGCCAAGATTTACGTCTTCATCACAGCCAACTCACTGTAACAGATTCTCTGCAGGCCAACATGGACCTTAACATACAGCAGCGTCATTCCATAAACAAGCCACTATATGTCAATAGTGTACTTTGTACCCAATTAAAAAGGTATTTTCATCACTGAACATTCTAATACTCGGAAAATTTTTGTTGGCTTATACAAAGTACTATTTCCTACTGTTACAACATTACGCCTCCTCAAGACCGCTCAACAACACTAAAATTATATTTTCAAATCCAAAGATTTGCATAATGCCACCATTATGGATTTTTTTTTAATTGGTTTAATTATCTAATCGATCTAAACTCTTTTTATTTACTCCAATGTCTTCTGTACACACTGTAGCAGTAATTCTTTTCTAATTTCTTTTGAAATATTTCTGTGCCTCAATGAACCTCTAAGACTATTCTTCCATACTGCACTGCCGCCTATAATTTTCCTTTGAAGTATTTTTCTAAATTCTAAATACATAGTGATTTTTTTTTGTATCCCTGTAGGCCTATTATGTATTCTGTTGTATGTAAAAAAATGGATGTATTATAATTTCATACTAAATACATAAACTGGCAAGTATTAAAGTGGACACCAATGTAGATGATTGAGTTCTAAAATGTATTTTGTAGGGTAAAAGTGGCGAA
The DNA here is from genome assembly GCF_051991255.1 of Vanacampus margaritifer. Taxonomy (NCBI): domain Eukaryota; kingdom Metazoa; phylum Chordata; class Actinopteri; order Syngnathiformes; family Syngnathidae; genus Vanacampus; species Vanacampus margaritifer. The sequence goes on along the minus strand of NC_135432.1, from coordinate 30,917,441 downwards.
TTTTGTGGGGGGGGGTGGGGGGGGGTTATTGTATGGTAGGCGTGTTTTGTCATTTTAATTCAATTTATACATCCATCCAACCATTTTTTCTAGTGCTTATTCTCATTAGGGTGGCAGGTGTGTTGGGGCCTTTCTTATCAGGTGGGCAACGAGTTGATAAAAATAATACATTGTATGCAGTAAATCAGTTATTCACTCAATCTTATTATAATAGGTTTCGATATAAAAAGCGTTACACTACCATCTACAGGCCAATTGTAGTGCACCCTAACTCAGTATTTTTTAAACTTGGTGGTGGTACGGAACCCCACTAGTTTCCTATGTGCACCGAACCCTTCTTTATTAAATATTATTTTTTTATTATCCATCCATCCATTTTCTTAACCGCGTGTCCTCACAAGGGTCACGGGGGGTGCTGGAGCCTATCCCAGATGGCTTCGGGTAGTAGGCGGGGTACACCCTGAACTGGTTGCCAGCCAATCGCAGGGCACACAGAGAAGAACAACCATCCGCACTAACAACCACACCTATGGACATTTTGGAGAGTTCAATTAACCTGTCATGCATGACTTTAGAATGTGGGAGGAAATCGGAGTACCCGAAGAAAACCCACATAAGCACAGGGAGAACATGCAAACTCCACCCAGGAAGGCCGAAGCCCGGACTCGATCTCATGTCCTCTGCACTTTGAGGCGGACGTGCTAACCAGTCAGCCACCGTGCCACCCATTTTTTATTTATTATTACTAAAATTAAATAAAACATAATTTATTTATTTTTTATTCAAGACATGGGTATAGGGTTTAGTGGTGAACAAAATGAAAAGGGAAAGTAGCCTTTTCATCAAATCTGGTTCTCTTGAATTCAGAAATAGTTGTGTTCTTGTATTCCGCATCTCCATGCAGCTTAAGGAAGTGTTCTTTTAGTTTTACTAGATTGCGAGTTGTGCTGGACTAGAATTGGTCAAATTGGCATTGCAAACCATGCAATTAGGACGTTGACTACCATCATCACTCAACTCAACTGGATGTTTATAGAGCACTTTAAAACACCCACCGCTGTTTTCTTAAGATGAAACCTAGGGGCAGCAGATACAGTGAAAACAGCAAAGGCCCCAGAATTGAAACCTGTGGAACACCGTACATTCAGTTATATGTGTGAATTCATATTGCACATATTAGTCTGACCACATCCTTTTTTTCACCAACATAAAATTAGTGTTAGGCATTACAATAATAAATAAATCAAACGATGTACAATCACAAGTCAAAAGTCGACTACTGAGTGCATCAAATTCCCTGCAGCAGAGATAGACGAAGCAATGTAGCGTAATAACCTGCAGCAAATGATGGCCGAGCCCCTGAGATTGACTCACCGAACCCCTGGGGTTCATTCGAACCCAGGTTAAGAACCACTGCTCTAACTTTATATCTTGTGTACTACATTATTTAAAGCTATTCTGTGTCAGTAAATACACTTTCAAAGTCTATTGGGATTCAATACAAAATATGTAACAAGTATTCTGCTAATAACCAAAGCTAATAATACTCATATGTCTATAAGATGTAAGTGGTGAGGACTGAATTGCACCATGACAGTTATTTTTTATTATTATTATGTTTGCAATAGTGTTTTCCTTTACAAAAAAGAAGTATATTTAAGTATGCTTGAAGCAAACTTAAAATTAGGAGATTATACTTCCAGTTGACTTTTCTTGTACTTTTTGGAAGTATGCTCCACCAACTAAATGTTAAGTGTACTTGTTGTAAGTATACTAAAACATATACTAAAAGTTTACATACTGTAGTACAGTGGTGCCCAAGTCCGGTCCTCGAGAGCCCCTATCCAGCCTGTTTTCCATATTTCCCTCCTGCAGTGCAGCTGTGTCTAATGATCAGCTAATCAGCAAGCTTTGCAGAAGCCTGATAACGATCCTGATCATGAATCAGGTGTGTTAGTGCAGAGAAACATGGAAAACAGGCTGGATAGGGGCACCCCTGCTGTAGTATATACTTAGAAGGCACTCGCTAAGGAACCAAAATTATAGGTTACGTTTATTTACAAAGCCCTAGAGATCATGTGGCTGGATAGCCTAGAGGTTAAAGTCCCTACCTTTAGTACCTGTATTTGATCCCTGTCTGTTCATCGGTGGGCTTTTTGCTGTAAACTAAACTGTGGACATAAGTGTATCACAAAGTATACTTTCAATATTTAATAGTACTTGAAAGTATACTTATTAATATACTTAAGTATACTTTTAAGTGTACTAAAATGTTCCAATTTAGTCCCAAGGAGTTAACTTAAAGTTTACTTCTAGTACAAGAAAAAGTACACTCGAAAAAGAAACTTAGGTATACTTAAGTATGCTACTTTTTGGTAAGGGTTGGCAGTGTCAGTAAAAAAAAGGGGGATATTTTAAATTGTGACTACATAATTTGGGATACAGTTGTGCAGATGTTCCTACAGTTTTGACTGTGAGAGCCTTGAGAGTATTTTTTTCAACGTCTGATATGCATCATGCACAAAAGTGATCAAGAAAGGTGAAGTACGTCTGGTCGGTGCTGTATTTCACTTTCCTTTCTTTTCTTTGATCCTTTCTCGGGTCTCCTGACAACCTCACGACTCTAGCTGGATTCTGAAGTATTTGGTTTAGGTGAACGGTATAGGATTTTTAATAGTTTTTAGGTGAACTAATGAGTACACACTCACACGCACGCACACATACTGACGCACATACAAAATTAAAAAAATTAAAATAATAAATTTTAAAAAGAAGAAAAAAAGAGAGAGAGAGCAATGATGATGACATGTCGAATCGGTAAAATTACCGAATGAACAATACTGAGCTCTCTCAAGAAAAGAAGAAAAAAAGGGAAAAAAAGAAAGGTGAAGTACATTCACAACAGTTTTCTTCCCTCACTGCTCCAAGCTAGCGTGTCATCTACCACCTAAAACCCACCAACTCCCGAGTTCACTGAACTCCCCAGACCTCCTGTAATCATCGGAAAGGGTGTGTGTCTCTGTGACAGCAGCATTGATGCATGCTAGACATTCTAACAGAGCTGCTTGCCAGTTTTCTGCTATCTCGGATGAATTATAACGCCGAAGGTCATTCACACAAAATATACTGATTTGTGTCATTTTGGCACTAATTTTAGTTTTGGGAAGTGTAACAGCTGCTAGGTTTCACAGCTAGCAGAGAAGCAATCAATGCAACGCTTGACTTTGACACGTTCCCCCGGCATAACTCACACTAATAGCTACATGTGCACTTTTGAGTGTAGCTTTGACTGAGATTCTATTGTTGGTATGTAGAACGTGTACCCAGCTTGACTTGTGATGACTGACATCTCTTTCCCCTAATTAGCTTTATCTGCTCTCCAAGATTAGGTGGAGCTGTGTTCCAGGGACAGTGAATCATACATCTCTGACAGGAAGATACATGCATCAATTAAGGTTTGAGGACAACGACAGGAAATTTGGAAATGACCCACAAAGATTGAGAGGCACTGTTGTTGACCCACCGAGTGTGTTGGAATAGCTACAGTACATCAATAATTTAGGTAACGTGCACTACAACCAGTAGCGGGTATAGTAAGGATATCCTTCCAGCCATCCGTTGTCTGTGCTTCTTATCCTCACTAGGGTCACATATACACAGACGCATGCATACATACACATACATACAGTATATAAATATTATGATTCTCATTGGCGGTTTTGATTTGTTGAATAAAATGCCTTTTGTCAAGAAATGCACACCCCAAATGTATGATGTATCGTCAACGATCCACAAAATTCACGGTTTGGTTCAATTCCACCATGGTTTGATATAAAAACACCAGTACAGCCAGCTAGTTTGTTTAAACAAGGAGCGACGAGTGACTTTTTCACTGTAGCTAATATATGCCTGTAATATTATTGAGAAACCTATGATTAAATCCATAAATTCACCAAACATTCTCATTTATGGCCCAAGATTCTAGAAGTATATTTAAATAACTTCAGTGAGTTGGGATATCAAGATAAGAATGGATACGCTGTAGAAACCTGGCTGAGCTACATGGCAGCCATATTGGATGGGGCAAGTTCCTATCAACGGCAGGAGCCACTTAGTTCGGCCAGAGATGGACCAGAAATGATGTCGGCTGACGAGAATCCGCATTTACTGTAGCATGCAAATGAATGGAATATTGGAAAAGCATGATAAAGACAATTATACACTTTACATCGTTGCTTTTGTCTCGGAGCAGATTGTGTGTGGAGAACAGATCAAAAGCTCAAAAAGTGATCTTAAAAAGCAAGTCTTTAGTGGCTGGCGGACTGCAAAGCTCACGTTTGGGTGGAGGCGGGATTGAAGTGGTGTGAGCATGGAGTGTGATGATGAGAGTAAGGAGGAGGCGGCGTCATAGGCACACTTTATTTGATAGCTCAGGTGGTCGCTACCTGAGGGAGAAAAGAGCGTTAATGGGCATTCTGAGCAGCAGACAAGCACAGGCTAGAGCTTCATCTGTCACAAGCGGTGGGAAGTATGAATCAGTACTTTGGGCCGGGTCCCATTATCAACAATCTGTGCTTCTAATGGCACCGGGTCAGCCTCCATTTCTCAAACAATAAAATGTCAATTAACTACTGTATTTATACGCTACAGGGCAAAAGTCACAACTAACTGACTCTTTAAACTACAATCATTCTGAAACAGTGAAACATGAATAATAATAATTATTATTATTATTATTATTATTATTAAATTATTATTATTTAAACAACAGTCATTCTGAAACAGTGAAACGTGAATAATAATTATTATTATTATTATTCACGTTTCACTGTTTCAGAATGAATGTTGTCCAATTATAATATAATAATAATAATAGTAATAATAATAATAATAATAATAATAATTATTATTATTATTATTATTATTATATTGTGTGTGTTGCTTTTGAGCACAAGTCTGAAGGTTTTGTGAAGGCTCTTTGTGGACGATAGCCTGTGTTGTAAAACATAACTACAAAAATGTCAGGAAATGCCTACTGGGTAGATCTAAACTTTTTGGGGGTTAATCAGAGCTACATTAAATTGTGTCAGGTGTGTGCAGACACTCATTTAACATGAGTTTGAATTTAGCTGGTTAATTAAAACAACCACATTCCCAGTTGTGCAACCTCGTGGTATTTTTTTTTCTCGTGAAAATCTATTTTGTTGTTGAGAAGTTATAGGTCTGTTAGTGCTGGGTGAAGTGGCGTGGCTCACTGGTAGAGTGGCTGCTTTGCTATCCTGAGGTTGTGGGTTTGATCCTGAGCCACTATGACCATGTAGAAGTATCTTTGAGCAAGATACGGAGTCCCCTTTTGTGTAAGGTGGAAAAGTGCTATATATTGTAAATCAAGTACCATTTAAATTGATTGATCATTTGAACAGAGGTATGTATTTAAAAAAATATATCTTTTGTAAATGCATAACCAGTGAAAGGCCTTTAAAAGTTTGGTGGTCACTACCTTACCTTTTAATGTTATTTAAAAAAAAAAATCATTATAGCTCTGCTCCATGAAAAATATTTGTCACTAATAAACCCTTTGGAACACTGCAGCTTGGCTGGAATGGACTTGCCCGGGAGAAACAATTATTCCCGCCTTCTTTGAAACACAGACCCATTGACTTCAGTCACTCAGAAAATTTAGTGTATATTTTTATTCTCTTCCTCTCCGTAAAGTACATTTGGATATGTTTGGCCAGGAAAGTTTGGGTGTGTAACATATTCGCTTACTCTCATAGTCAGAGAGAAACGAGCATGATAGTCTTGAATGAAAAAAAAATAGAAGGAGCTCAGAAAGTGAGATAGTGAGTGAGGAATTTGCCTGAGAGGAAAATGGAAAAAAAGGTATGCAAGTTTGCCTGTCACTTATCACATTTTTTTTTATCACATTTCAGCACATATTGCAACATACTACTGTTCCCTTTTTGCGAATGAAATGAATCATGCTGTGTAGGTCAGGGAGAACGTGTAAAAAACAAAACAAAAAAAAAACCTTTTGCTTTTGGTGTGACCTGCAAGAAGGGCAGGTGGACGAGATCCAGGTCAAAGCATGAGATTTCTCCACAGGGGCAGACACAGGGAGGAAAGGGAGGCGCATCCCTGCAGCAGTGCATTGACCTAGGGGGAGGGGGGGGGGGGGGTCCTCCCCAAGGCTCAATGGGTGGGAAGATTTACTGGAGTCCTAATCACAGGTCCACACCTTGCCTGCATGTTCTCTGACCAATAGGAGCACAGCCACAGTCCACGCGTTGTCTCGTTAACTTCTGTTTTGACAGCATGTAATGTCAGACATTTTTGGCTGCGGGACTTCTTGACACCACAATCGTTGTTTGCTTCTTTCAAGATCTCAAAATTAGGATCATATTTGCAAAACTGTGGCATAAAATGTCTCGAATGTATGGAGCTTGCTGTATATTGACTCAAAGAGCAGTCGTTCTGTATTGTGCACAAAAATATACAGTACAGTAAATATTATAATGTCATTAGACCTTTACCATGTAGAGTGCAATTACTATATTCGTTCTTCATTTTTCTGCAATAGTCGATACATAAGAAAAATATTATAATCATAAGACAGTAAGGTAGCAATGAACAGGAAAAACATTTTTGGGGGTGGTTTGGTTAATTTATGACATTCCGGTAGGCATTCTGAAATATGAGTATAAAATGTTGTTAGTACATTTCTAATAAAAAAAAAAAAAGAAGCTTTATTTGTTAATTGGGGGCAATCTGATATAAATAAATAAATAAGTAAGTAATGAAGTAAATAAATAAATAAATAAATAAATAAAATAGCACTACTGGAAGAATTTAAAATGTTAGATTTTTGAGTACTGTGGACCAGTATCATGGTTCAGTCTGGCTTAAGGTAAAGAGAATTACCAATAGCAGGTGCAAATTAGCATGATGTAGATTCAGTATTAAATACTTCATTTCTGCTCAAAATGGTTAAAAAGTTCATCTTCCTCCTCTGGTGTGAAGTCAAGAGCGGTCTCTGCCCAAAGTTGACAAGGAAACACTTTTCATTATGCTTCTGAGTATGAATTCATCTTAACAAATTTCTTTTGAAATAGAACTGAGGTTAAAAAAATAAGTCAGATAAAAGTCCGTACAACTGTATTCTTAAAGTATGAACGCTTTAGAGTATTTTGGTTTCTTGTCAAGAATTCCAATTGAGAGTAATCAATGTGGCATCTGATGAACCGCATCAGTCCATGTTAGAGTCATGTCACTGTTTGGGAACAGACTAAAATATGGATCTCAGCAACAGGAAGATAAATTGCCATTCGGTTGAGTTTTGACATGCACGGGGGCATGTCAAGAGGTTGCGTCCCAGAGGTGTTCCTACCCTCTTGACCTTTCCTCTAGGCCATCTGCAGTTAAGTTAAACTCAGGACATCCAGCAATGTTTTTATTTGATCAAAGCTTAGAGAATTTGCAACAGGTTAGGATATTTAATATGTTGCATATTAAATGGACAGTGATTATTATTTAGCGCCATGTAGTGGTGAGTTAATAATTCATTGTTAGTTTCAATGATATGTTTAAAAAAAAATTAAAATCAACGTATATTTATATAATCATAGGTTAAGTAATCGCTAATTATATTACATAGATCGCACCGCCCCTTTCAGCAGGCCGACATGTTTCGCCACCATCTTTCTACCGCGGATACCCGAAGGAGAAGAACTTTGCGAGCGTAGTGATGGTGCTTGCAGCTCGTGTTGGACCCAATGGGTCGACCGTTGCTTATCTTTGCCAGCTGGGGGCTGCAAGTGGTTGTTGCTGACTCCCGTTATTCAGACTTGTCTCTCTTTGCTTTCGCTAGCTTTTCCCGCTAGCCACTCTTGTTAGCCGCTCATGCTTGCCACTCCTGCTGCTCCCGCTCACCGGGCTACTCACTCACTCGCTCACTACACTCCAAAAAAATAATTGGTAGTACATAGTACCGACAACTAATACTAATTACTGGATGTCAGTGGCTCATGTCGACAAAATAATAATTAATAATTTGTTACTAAATGTGTCTTTACACTATACAATGCGGCAGACAAAATGACAGTACAAATTATTTATTAGGTCTGCACATTTATTCAAATCCTGAACACATTAAATAATACCAATCGCTTTGCTGTTAAATCTTTTATGGTTGTGCTTTTATTGCGTTGTGTTTTTGTTTAGTCTCTGATTGAGTAGAGGGGCGTGTCCTCCTGCGTCGCACCTGTTTCTCATTCACAAATCAACGCTTTATAAAGACTGGAACTGCCGTTGGAGTATTGACCTTGCTACGTCCTCGCCCAAGAGCTTTATTCTGACTTTGTGTTCCAAATTCCTATCGCTAGCTTTGTTTCCAGTTTCTCATTTGAGTCTTTTGACACGTAGTTTTATGTTGTTGTTTCCTCGGCTTATTGCCTGAGTGCTTGTTAAGCAGGCGTTGAGCCTTTTTTGCTCCGTAGTTTTGTTTCCTCAGCTTTACGCTTGATCGATTGGTATCCATGCGTTGTTTTTCCCACGTCGCTTTTAGTTTATCCAATTTGTATAGCTCGTTTTGTATTTAGTTTTTTCTTATTTGCGTTGTGCGATTCTACAGCGCTCTGGTGTATTTTGTTACTTTATTTTCCTTGCATACTTGCGAGCGACTTTTGTTAACTGTTTTTCTCCTGGCTTTGTCTAGCGCTTTGTGTTGTAGAATTCCTTTGTGTACAAATACATTTGTCCATCCACACCCTTTGTGTCTCTGCGTTTGTGGGATCCACTATCCGGTTATTCCGGAAATCATTACAAAATCATTCATTGTCTTCCAATATAATTTCTTACTTCGTTACCCAGACAATAATTATTAATTAACATAAGTTAACTGATGCATAATTGAAATAACATTCATACTGTATATAGGAAATTGGGATTGGGAAAATGATCTGTATTGATTTGATGGCCTATGTGACCTTCCAGTTTCGCTACCCCAAATGCACCAAGAACTTTTGGATTGCACATCTCAAATCATTTTCTTGTCGTGCCAGCAATGGAATGTTTATTCAGGTGTAAACGACGCCTCTTTGATCGTGACTGATTGGAGGTAATTCTGGGGTTAGCATCATCTCAGGGTTCATTTTCAAGGTCACCTATGCCACCAACGTTTCTTGGTTTGTCAGCGCTGACTGTTGTAACAAGAGCCATGAAAGTTGAGTCACCTTGGTGTGAGTCAATGGCGTGTTGAGTTGTTTTAAGTCCATTGCGGGGCATCAAGTGCAGTATGGTGCTCTGAATTCAAACGACTTTGGATTCAAATGATTGTCTGAACACACCTTACTTAATTTTTTCTTTTTGTAATAATAGACACAATTCCACAAAGATCAAACCTTTGTTCAAACATGGGTTTGCCACTAGTAATTGATGTCACTTTAAAGATCCAGTCAAAATGATCATTTCACATCTTTTCCGTTTTTGTTGGTGCCTTTCACGCATATTTGTTGCTGATCCCTCAAGCTGTGATTAAAAAAAAAAAAGGTGGCTTCACAATTTAAGCTGTGAAATTTCACAATATTCTGCAAATGAATTTGCAAGATGCAACAGGTACTGCTTTGCTTTCATGACTGTCTGCATACCAATGTGACCGCAGTCTAACTATTACTCTCTTTATCTTTGCGCCCTGCGGCACCAGTTTAGAACACGCTCTGTTCTCCTTCCAAAAGAAGGGAAAAAATCCCTACTTTGGAAAAACTTTGTTGGAATATGTATATGTTGTGTGTGTTTGTCTCTACAGCCAAGACCCATAATGAGTTATTTTTTCATAGACAGTAAAAAAACAACAACCTTAAGCTAATGCTCTCTGTTTGTTAGTGAGTAATACCACAAGTGCACACTATGCTCTGTTGGTTGGCTTTTGTTGGATTTTGTCATAAATTCCGATACGATATGTGGTTCACTCTGACTGGCATCTGCTCAATATTCTTATCCCCAAAACAAAAGCAGCAATCAGCATGAATCATGTATTCGAGAGTTTTTTTGTTTTTTTTAACGACAGGTTGGTTTGCTGTTATTTCTGTCTAATTGTCTAACTTGTCACTGATGCACACACGAATGACTCACAAGCAACACACCCAGATAGATAATGGTCTCTCTCCCAGCGGGAAATTTCCCCGGCTCTTCACAACACCTCACAAGTAGCCTTGGGAAGTGTTCGGGTGACCGTTTGCACTCAGGTATTTCCTTATGCATTCTCCAAAACAACTTCGCCTGACATGTAGTCATTTTTCTGGCTGACAACGTGAACCGTCAAGGCACCGGGGGAAATTCTCATCATGTTGAAACAATGTCATTGCAAAGCTTTTGACGGGGAATGCACGGTGAGTCCTGTCAGATTTGCGGTCAGGTGATACTGTACTCAACTAATAAATATTTTCAGGAGTATTTTCTTTCAGTTGCAACCATTTCTCAGGTCAAGTAGATCAGTTTGGCTTGACATAAATCTGATCAGCTTGATTGGGATCAGACCGATATTTTGCATTTTAATGCAAAATGGGTGATCAACTGCAATGTCTTAATTTCGATCATTAACGTCATTGATTGGCTCAGCAAAATAACACATGTTTATTAGCGTGTTTTTGAGATTTTTAATTTATTTATTTATTATTATTTATTTTTGCATGCATTTCAATAGGCTACAATTTCCGTTGGTTTTCTCTATTCATGGGTTGGGCCAGTCCCAATCCCCTGCAAATGGTGGCATTTGACTGTAGAGTTAAAGTTAAAAGTAAAAAAATATATATATATATACTTATTTTTTTTTAACTCTTTCACTGCCACTGACGTTAAAAGACGTCAAGTAAAAACCTACGGAGGGCCGCCAATGACGTTAAAAGACGTCATCCAATTTTTTTTAATTTTTTTTTTGAAACGGGTGGAGGAAAGCCTTGACCAGCTCTGGTGAAAGTTTCAAGCAGGTCTAGTGAGCCTAATGACTATTTTTGGCCCCTAGATGGCAGCAATGACTCTCTTTTGACAAGATTGGGTAGGCGTCAGTAGAAGACGTGAGGCGGAGCTAGAGGGGACAATGGCTGGGGAAGGGAAGAGAAGAGAACATGGCGACAGTTGCAAGCAGCTCACGCTCGAGCCATTTTTTTCAAAGACGAAAAGCATCGACCAACGCTATAAAGAGCACATTGATGACGACGATGATCATCATCGATGATGATGAAGGTGACTCCGAGGTTGACGGCGAAGTTGGAAGCGTTGACGCGGCGGCTATGACGACGTCATAAAAGGTTCACGGGCTAGCGATGCCAACACCGGAAAACGCGGAGCACAACCGAGCACGCTCAGGCGGACGTTCAATCGGACGACAAAGAGTGCCCCGAGTCCAATGCATTCATGCATTCATCGGAGGAGTGGGTACAGTCTGCTACTTGCTATTCCCCGGAAAAAAAGGCCATCTGCACGCGAAACGGACAATGGAAAGTGAAAGTAATCTGTTGTGCAAACCCTGCTCCCTCTCCTTGCACGCAGGAGAGCGTTACAAAAAGAAAAACTGTATTTGAAACATCCACATAATTGTAAATAGTACCACAGTTGCACACATTTGTAAATAGTTTGCGAAATTGTTTTGTCAAATTGTTACACTGTTGAATGGAAATAAACGTATTTTGCAATCTAAAAACACTTTTTCATTGTTGGTGGTAGTGTTTTACAGAAGTAAAGCACTGTTTAGGTGTTTGTGGCATCATTCATGGACAAAAAGAAGTGTACAATTCACTAGAGTGCATGAAATAACATCGTTTCACAAAAAGCTCTTTTTCTCCGCTTTGTTTCAAAACAGAGCATTTCGGTGAAAGTAACCATTTTCTATTGTTGATTACTGAAGAACGGAATAAGGTAGAAACAAACTTTCGTCCAATCTTTCATTTGGTAGGATGTGTGTTTCCATAGTCCAAACACAACATTTTCTGTGGACCTTGAAAGATCAGTCAAAATGCTTAAATCGGCTGGCACTGGCGACATCCCGTTTCTGAAAACGTCTGGCAGTCAAAGAGTTAAAAAAGGCTATGTTGCTCTATCATCTGATGGAATTGGTGATTGGTTGCCGTTTCTTTCAAACTCTTTAATCGCTGGTCGGCCGTAAAATCCTGATTGTGTATATATATACTGTATATATATATATATATAGATCTCTCTCTCTCTCTCTCTCTCTCTCTCTCTCTCTCTCTCTCTCTATATATATATATATATATATATATATATATATATATATATATATATTAGGGGTGGGAATCTGTGATCTCACGATTCGATTCCGATTTTTGGGTCTGCAATTCGATTCAGAATCAATTTTCGATTAGGAACGATTTTTGATTCAAAATGATTTGATTGACACTGATTTTTGCTTCAATCCAAAGATGTGCAAGGAATTGTAATGATCTACTCCAGTCTGACTCACTAATGCTAATTAGCGCGCTACTCGCGGCACTTTTATGGCTCAAAAGAACGGCTACACACTGAATTTATTTATTTTTTACTTTTATTGGAATAACTTGATCATGACTTTTTCCTTCTACTGTCTAATGTGGCTACGTATATAGAATTTTTTAACCTAATTCTGGTTACTTAATTCTGTCTGTTAGCGAGAGCCACTACATCGTGATAACTTACATTGATGTTTCTGCATTTGGCAATTTATTATTATATTATATTATTAGTATGGGATTTTTTTTTAATGGGCTTTAGGTGAACTGATGAATACACACACACTCGCACGCATGCACGCACAAACACATGCACATACACATACTCACCCACATACAAAAAAAAATAAAAAAATAAATATATATATATACATATATATATATATTTATATATATATATATATATATATATGTGTGTGTATATGTATATATATGTATATATATTTAAAAAAATAATAATAATTAAAAAAAAACATTTATTAAATTTTTTTAATTTATTTGTTTTTTTAAAAAAAGGAGAGCAATGATGATGTCAAATCGAATGAACAATACTGAGCTCTCCTGGAAAAAAAGAAAAGAAAAAAAAAAGAAAAATAATAATAATAATGTGGCTACAAATTGTGGCTACAGTGAACCACACTGCCCCTCAGTGGCCAAACCGGGTACAACATGAACAGCACTCCAAATAAAGGCACACACAGACAAAGGTAAGACAGCATAAAATAATTTAGATAAAATCGATTTGGGGACATTTAAAATCGATTCTGAAGTGTATTAAATGAAAATCGTGATTCTTATGAAAATCAATTTTTGGGCACCCCCCCCAATATATATATATGACTGCTAAGACTAACGTTGCATCCATTGGTGTCTTCAAACAATCTGTTATGAGATCCTCCAGCAAAGAGACTTGTTGGAGTATTTAAAGATGGGTCAAACAAAAAAAAAACAATTAATGTAAATAACTGCTTCTGGGCAAGAACCTTCTCTCTTTTAGTATGACTGAAATCCCTGTTCAAAATCAAGGTCTAAATGAAGGCAAGCTTAGATGAGTTTTATGTGGATGAATTTGAAACCCCTATCAAAGATTTTTGGCATGAGCTTAAACGGAGATGTTTGAATGAAGAATTGGACGTAGACACACTGCAAAATATTGTAAAGCTTTTACAGCCACAATAAGCCATAGCTCAATTTTCTTCTGAGTTCAGTTCCTGCAATGGCCACGTCACACTGCTTTTGGATATACTGCATTCTGTCGTATCGAAAGTGCGTTTAATGAGGGATGTAACTGTGGGGAGCAACTGACCTGGATACTATTAGTAAGACCCTACTTTCAAGGCCCTCTTTGAACAAGGTGCACACATTACGTTATGGAAACAGGAGGAATACTCAACAAATTCCTCAGATAAAAGTTGAAGAAAATGACATCCTATGAATGCCATCATTGTTTCCTTTCCTTTGGTGTTTCACATCATAAAGCTCCCGGAATGCAGCGTCATCGCCGCTTGAGCCTTGACTCAAATCCATTCGGACTCTTTGTTGTGCACTCATTCACATCACACGCGCACACACTTGATTATCAGTCATCTACCGTGGCACTCTGCATCGCGATCAACACACGACAGATGTGTGCAAAAGTTACACTTGCTTTCACTCAATCTGCTCCTTCTGGTTTCTCCTTTATATCCTACGATGCACGGAGAACACTATCAGTTACAATCAATGTACACACACGCTATCAGATGCCTTCACGCTCGCATTTCACACCCTTGCTGGAAAATATTGTCACGACTGTGAAATACACAACAGGCGAAACAACAGCGGTATTTGTTGAGCCTTTTGAAAAAGAAAAAAGAAAAAGTCGAGCATCCGAGCTCAAAGGAGTAATTCAGCTGCGTTAGTGGAAAGAGCCCGGAGTGGGTTGGAGACTTGTTCTCCTTTGAATCCGAACAGAACTTTTAGATCAGACCTGCAGCTATGCTGTGACTGCTAGTTTGATCAAACAGCTGCCAATATGAAAAGAAGTGCTGTATCCTCTCAGCACCTCGGGGCAGTGTGAAATGAATACAGCCTGCCTGGTCCTCCTCTCACATGCACCTCTTAGGCTTGCAGACATTTTTTCATAATTGCATATAATTCCACGTTAGGTGTCCCCACTCCGCCACTTTTAAGCCAGAGAGCTTTCTGACTTTGTCATTGATCTGGTTTCACAGAATTTCAATTAACTCATTCACTGCCATTGACGGCTATAGACGTGAAAAATTCATTTGAACTATTTCTATTAGTTTAAATTTTTTTCCACTATTGTTAACAAGAGTATGAAAACCTAGAATTTATTTTGTTGTATCTTTAGTACAGATATAAAATCGGGAGTCATGCGATCAATTACGATGACAAATTGTAATCGCCTGACGCCCCTAATTTTTTATATATTTTTTCTTTTTTAAATCTTTTTTTTTTAAGAAAAGGTTATTATCAAATTAGGAGTGTCGGGTGATAATTTTTTAAAATTGTAATTAATTGCATGACTTTACCAGTTAACTCACGATTAAAAAAGAAAAGATTATTAAAAATTAGGGGCATCGGGTGATGATTTTTTTAAAATTGTAATTAATTGCATGACTTCACTAGTTAACTCACGATTAATAACAAATTTTATATCTGTTCTAAATGTGCAATAAAAAAAATTCTAGGTTTTCATACCTTTGTTAACAAAAGTGGAAAAAAATAGAAACTAATAGAAATCGTTAAAATGAATTTTTGACGTCTATAGGTGTCAATGGCAGTTAATGAGTTAATGAGAACAATGATTTTAGGAGTCGGTTGAATATATATTATTCAAAAAGAATATTGCATTTTAAAACTGCACTCTCATGTATTCTTTCTTTTTCTTCTTTTTAATGGACGTTGCACACATTCATTGAGCGCGACCCATGTGATAACATTTAATGCCACCAGTTTCGTGTGAGGATCAAAAGAATTAAAAGGATTAAAATCAAACTTTTAGCGATTTTAGCCATGTTAAAATGCTAATTCCTCACCAAAAACATGACCAAGTTGTGTTTTCCTCCATTCGCCCCTGTATGAGAAATTCTAGGTTACTCTGCTCTCCAAGCACCAGCCCCTCCCAACCTGAGAAAACGAGCTGTTGGCACGGTTTGATGTCATTGCGTGCGACCCCACCCCCGCACCGCCTCTGCGGACTAAAAGCACGCCCACTTTCTCTGAGACCTCCCTCCACGGGATAATGACAAAAGTAGCCTTTATCAATAAACATTCTGTCCAAATGAATTCAAAGCAATCAATCATTCTTCACATTTGATTTAAAATCCAGTAAAACATTTGCGCTGATGAATTTTAATGAATGGATTTTGGTGTTGACAACAAATCACGTGTTGGCGACCCGCCGTGGTGCTTTTTTTTCCCCTCCTCCTTCATTCCTCTGACCTCTCTGCTCCCCTCATCTTCCATGATTTCTTGCGGCAAGGACCCGTTTTGTTTCAAAAGTTTATTCAAGAATTTAAAGAATCGGCTTAAAACCTATCTGTATGTTTCGTGGGCTCGGACGACGTCATGAGAGGGGCGCGGCAGCCACAGGGGGAGAGGCGGGGTTTTGCTGAATCGAGCGTTTGACTTCCGGGTAAGAGAAAAATAGCCACTGAAATAACTCGTTTTTCATAAGAAATTACATCGCGATTGTGTCAAAGGTAAGATTTCATCATGATATGCCTATTGTTAACTGTGGAAGGGCTTAAAATACCGTGGTGTAGTCCCTTTAAGGATGCTTGGGCAAGAGTATATCCCTGGTTTATGTTGTTCTGTCATCTTGATAGGTCCGGATTTTGGCTGGATTTTGACTGACAGGTTCATGAAAGTGTGCAGACACACTCATGTCTCCACTTGCACACATGTATTCTCATATACACAAAAAGGGGATGACAGTAGTGTTCGCTTCAGAATTGGGTCTATTTTGGGATTTTAAAAAGTCCACTAGGAAGATAGGAGGATCACCATTGTGAAAAGATCAAATAAGAGTAATCATGGACGATTCATGAAAATAACAAAGCTTTTTCCTGAGATATTTTTAAATCTAAAATAGAAGTGCAACTATTTTATGTTCAAGGGCCGATTCATTTCAAGCCATTAGTCATCATGAAAACAGAAACATACTCTTATGAAATTGGAATTATGCCATAATTGTTGTTTATGATCCACCCCAAGCCCACTGAGTGCTGCACTGCTGCTCACCGCTCCAAAAAAACATGTTTGGTGCAGGCTGAGGCCCTAAGGCGAGCTGAGAGTCAATGTGCATTCCTTTCTGCCTGATTTAAAAGAGTCTAATCAAAAGGTCGCATCTTTTTTCCTGGTGCATTTAGTTGATCAGAGATGAGCAGGAGGCATTCAAA
Organism: Vanacampus margaritifer; assembly: GCF_051991255.1. NCBI lineage: Eukaryota > Metazoa > Chordata > Actinopteri > Syngnathiformes > Syngnathidae > Vanacampus > Vanacampus margaritifer. Next base: position 30,900,538 of record NC_135432.1, on the reverse strand, counting down.
AGTGCATGTGACCAAAATGTGTCTAATTTCTTGGCATGCAGATGTCAGAAGCAGTTCCATTGAGGTTTAATATCTCTTCATTGACAGCAAATCAATCTATGAGGTGTGTCTTCATTATATTAATATAGAAGATCATTGCGCAACTAGATGAAGCAATTTCTGGATAAATTGTGTTTGAATGATGACATGCTGAATGAAAAAATATAGAAACGTGGAATCATATTAAATGATGTGGAATGTTGAAAGTTATGGAATTATGTTGAATGGTATTGAATGATTTGAAATGATATGATGTTGAATGACAGAGAATGATACTGAATGGCAGTGGTAAAAATGTATGTATAAAACAATGTGGAATGATATTGAATGATATTTCATGATATGGAATTTGGTGATATTGGTGAAAGTGTGCAAAATGTGAGTGCATTTTTTTTTTAAATTTTGGGTTTGTGGCAATTGAATGTAATTGTATGGAATTTGATGAACTCATATTAAATTGAGTGACTTTTGAATAGGAACGATGTAAGCTCTAACCCTCAATCCTAACCCTAAACCAGTCCCTGCAAAATGAGTGAGGAATTTTGTTGGTCAAAAATATGCAATATTTAGTGAAATTTTTAGATTTTTTTGCTGTGACTGAATTGAGGGAGTGTTGAAAATTGATCCGAAGGTGAATTGAATGTGCTGAAGATTGAGAATTTAAAATGGGAGTGAATTGTTGAATAGCTCATAGAAATGGGGATTTTTGGGATGAAAAATGTTGAATTTTAGGAAAACTGTGGTGAATGATAGGAATGAGGATAATAAAGCATACATTTTTGGAACATGTTGAAGTTATAATGGTATGAATTAGTTGAGAAATATAGAAGTAGTTGAACAGCACAAAATGGCAGAATAAATATATAATTAAAAACGGTAGAATAACGTGTTTCAGCATTCACACAATGACAAAAATACATGTAGGCTACATTAGATTGACAATACGTGCGCATAACAGTAACATACTTGTGTTGGTCTGTTGTGTTAGAAATGATTTTTTTATATATATATACACAGAGCAGTCACAACATTAAGATCACTTGCCCGATATCAAACCATGCAAGAAAAAAAATAATCCGTTTGAAATAATCTGCCTCACTAAGATAATAACGTTTATATTTTGATTGACACAATGTATTAATTGAACAAAATGGACACTATTGTATTGGTAGATGGTGTAATGTGATAATTGTAATTGCATCATATAGATGTGTCTAAAATAAAATAATAATAATAATAATAATAATAATAGATTTTATTTACAACACACTTTACCTGTATACCATAAATCTAAGGGAACAAAAAAAAAGAAACAATACAAGCACGCTCTATATAAATAGTGCAAATATCCTAGTGTAATTAAAAAGCATGTAGGCTATTAGGTGATTGATTTATTGATTGCCATATGCTGTTTTCGAACTGTCACTGAAAGCAACCACACCTCATAGATAGATAGATAGATAGATAGATAGATAGATAGATAGATAGATAGATAGATAGATAGATAGATAGATAGATAGATAGATAGACAGACTTACTTCCTGGAGTCCTGTACTGTTCGCTGGAGTTACAACCATCTGATGTAATCAGCTGTTGGGTGCAGTTAAATAAATATAAAATCTATACTATCAATTTAGGTGGTAGTTATATGTCGAATCAGCATCAACAGGCAGGCATGGAGATGCGAGTCTTGTTTTGATGACTCATCATGAGGTAAGAGGAAACAGCTCCCCCTGGTGGAAAATGGGTGATATCGATGGCGACAGGGCTGTTGAATTATGATTGCATTGTCATGATTCTTTGTTTACTCAGCGCTCATCTTTGGTTGTGTGGCAAAGGAAGGAAAGTGGCTACACAGATGCTACCTCCTGTGTGTCAAGCTGAATACGCTCATTATGATTCATGACTCATGTCCCAGGTGCAATGACTTCTCTCATTTAACTGAGCATTTGCATTTTCCGCCTCTTCCATTTAATGACGGCGCATTTTCCTTTTTGCATGGCCGACTCATCCAGGACCAATTTGGATTTTTACCTGCAGGTTTTCTCTGTTTTTCTTCCTCTCTGCCTCATTGACTCTAATATGGGCTTCCTGGAAGGGTTCTCTTCAGACTTGTTCCCACAAGAGCTGATGACTTAAAATCATTTCAAAGGTGCTCATGATGAGAATGTAGATCTTTGTGGTCTCAAACAGCTGCATTAGATTTGATTTTAGATTTGATTTTCCTGCAGACACAAGTGTTGCGAATATGGACAATAAAAGCCCCTCCCTCACCATCACCCAATTCTCCTCTTTTACTTTCTGCTTATCACAGCAGTCTCGGCTCAGGTGCCTTCTCAACTATCCATGGCATAAAACTTTTTTTTTTAATGTTATTATTAGATTAATACAATACAAACAACATAAACAGATTTCAATTACAGCTATGTGCTAATAAACAAAATGTTCATCTCATATAGCCAAAACGTGTGGACTGAAGGAAGAGCACAGCAGCAGTACAAAATGTGACCTACATATTACAGCTTTAAAGTTATAAAGGGAAATGGTTTGACCCTTCGATTGGAAGAAATGTATGACCCTCTCACTTCTGAAATGATGGCCATGCCCCTATGTATAGACATTAATGGTAACCACAGCATTCATTTCATTCTTGCGGGCACATATCTACTTAATTTTTGTTAATTTATGGCTCAATACCTCCACATGTAACGACACGCCCATAGCTATATGTTGTACTTTGTGTCCCGTGCCAACTGGCAAATGCTAAACTGCTGCTTTTAATTAAACAGCAAACATTCAAGTCTCCATTTTGATATATGACTTCACCAGGAATAGGTCAGGATGTTCATCGCAGCAGCTGATGTCATAATGGATCAATTTTAGCAAATAATTTGGAGTAAAGTATAAACATCACATATTATGTTACCACATTGTTATTGTTCATGGTACGGTGTAGTGCACTTCATGTAATGATGTTCCAGTAGCCGAGTTCGGGGAACTTGGTGACCCAGACGACATCTCCAGCCAATATGACTCTATCGCTCATCCGAGGTCTCGGCGTTTAGCGTGAAGGGTCTTGTCTCGGGACCCACCAAGATGAAGTCAGGGATGTTACTTACTGAGAGATGCACAAATGTCTGAAGAAAGGATTGATTTCCAATATCCAAGATCAAAATGTTTATTACTGCTGATCTGAATATGAACCACATAAGGTTAAAAGTATATTATGCTTTACAACTATAATGAAAAAAATATTCTTCTTAGTGCTGCTTTAAACATGCTGATGCAGCATTTTGGCAATTGTGAGTCTGTTAATGTCGCGGTTTTGTGGTAGAGTCTGAGATGTGGACCCAATTACAAGGAGGCCGAGGTAAAGTCCAAAACAAAAGGGTTTTATTAATTAAACAAAAACAAGGGGGTGCACAACGTGCCGACAGGAAACAACAAAAACAACAAAGTTCTAAATGGACGCAAACTCAAGTGGCATGACAAAGAACTGGCAAGACATGAGAGAAACGACAAAATGTGGAAATAACAATGGACCGACACAGACTGGACAAACACAACAGACTAAGGCCCCGTCCACACGAAAATCAGTTTCAATGTATCCTCACAAGTTTCTTACCATTTAGGCCGTTCGTCCAAACGATGGCTTTTGAAAGCAGGCTCCAGAGTGGAAAGATTTCAAAACGTGCCACGTACGCGTCCGTCTGGACACCATATGCAGGATACTCCTCCAGTGATGACGTAATGGTCGCAGCTCGATGACGACGCATTGTCGCACATTGATGACGTATGCGCCAATTCTCGCGTGACTGCGCGCAATCCGTCATTCTGTCAGCAACAATGGCGGATAGTCGTGTCGTAGTCGTGTCGTAGTCGTTTTGCGCAGCCTCCTTAGCTTGCTTATGCTTTTGCAGCATAATATTTTGCTTCTTTATTCCCACGTTCAACAAGCGGTGTTATATTTGAATCACCCGCCATTGTCACTTCTCCTGTGTTTGTCTTTTTCATGTTGTTTTGATACATACAAAGCCATGTTTTTTTTTTGTAGATTGCAATAAAGTTAGAAAAAAAAGTGTTCGTCTTCTTTGCTGATTCTTCTTCTACGCTTTCCGTTAACTCTCTGTGGCTGGCTGCGCTACAGCGCCCCTCCAGACTTGGCGTATACATTACAGCCGTTAAACGTCCTCAGCTTCTTCTTTTGACAAAAGTCTTGAAATGCTTCTGTGTGTACGAGATTTGTTTGAGGAACGGTCTGGACGGGGCCTAAATACACCAACACTAATGAGACACACCAATAGGCAGAGTGCACCGATTGGGAAGGGAAGAAACACACAGGTGGACGTGATCAGACATAACGAGACAAGGGGAGGAATCAGAAACACATGACAAACACCAACCACAGACAAAAACAACAAACACAACCATAATAAACAAAATCCAGCCCTTACAAAACCAAAACATAACAGTTAAAGTGCTATTAATAGCATTTAGCTTAGGCTTTAGTAGCATCGCAGTTGTTTCATGCTGTTGAAGGCTGCACTTGTTAAGCTACTGTATTTGTGGTCAGAAGTATTTGGCGTGCTTCTGCAATGACATTTCCTCAGTTGGTGCAATGCATTCCACACAAACGGCTTGCCTCAAACCAGCGATGCAATAGTGTCTACACTTAGAGTGGGTATAATAGAGGGCAATAAATGTTCTGTGGGTGAGCAATGAGTTGTAGGATGAAAAGTTGAGGCTTGCCGTGGAAGAAACAATGTCATGCAGGTAATGAGTTGGCTTCAAGTGCTTGTTATTTCAAAACACATTTTTCTCCTTCACGGTGTGATCGTGAAATGGCTTGAGACTTTGCTGTGGCATGTTTGGGATTTGTCTCGGGATTCCCACAAGGCTGCCAGTCTACGAGAAGCACAACAATCCTTAAATAGAGTAAGTGGACATACATCTGTATTTGCACTTCATTTAATGACAGTAGAATGTCCAGCAGGCAGCACGACGTAGTGTGTAGCAGACCTGCCTCACAGTTCAGGTTAGGGGTCCGAATTTCAGCTGTGGCCTTCCTGTGTATGGTTTGCATGTTCTCTGTGCTTCATTGGGTTTTCTCAGATACTTAATTAAGCTTCCTCCCACATTCCAAAAACTTGCCTGTTAGCTGATACTAAATTTACAGGTGTGAATGTTATTTATTCATTTGTTGTTGTTTTTTTGTCTATGTTCCATTCAATTGACTGACATTCATAATAGCGTAAATACAGGTTAGAGGATGATTTGTCTAAATCAGTGATTCTCAAAGTGTGGCACTTGAAAGAATCACTGCCCAAGTAAAGTTCTGTTGTATTTAACCTTTTTTGGGGTACAACTTTCCTTTATTTAGTCACAGTGTTAATGTTTAAACTGCATAATGTTACATGCAATATTATTATTTTTCGTGAACACTGCCGGGCATTATGATAGTACTGGCACTCAAAAGTTTTCTAGATGTTGCTTCAAATTGGTTAATTTAATTGTTGTTGCATAATGAACTTAAGTTATCACCTGTCCCAAATAGACACTTCACTTTTTTCCTTCAAGAATAAAACGTAAAGTAACTGTAATGAACTCAGTTTATAGGCCCTATTGTTCACATATTCACATTGACAACCTAACCCTATATTGCTAACCAAATCAGTAGCACCTCCAAATAGAAAGTGTACTGTTTTACTTCCAATTTTGAAGATCAAGTATGGAATTGTGAGTGAGTTTTCACATGCTGACTGATCTGTCGTGACAGCGGTATGTTTGTATTTTTCGTTGTTTTATCTCTTTGTGAGATTTTGAAATGTATTTACTTGTAGAATGACTGGAAACTAGAAAGTTGGATGCTTTTGCTTTTTACGTGTCATTTTAAATACCATTTCATAAGACATTATTGTGTGTTCTCAAGTTTATTTATTACAATGTGTATTTTCTTTTAATGATTGAATTGAATGTTCACTCAGTGAGTTCAAGCGTGGCTTTTCACTGGCTGCCACGTACAGATTACAGATATTGTAAACGATTTCCCTGTGTATCCTATTATGTCTCTGTATTTTCTTCAGAATAATTATTTTATTTGCCTGGTGGTTTTTCTCCGGGTACTCAGATTTACTCCCACACTCCAAAAACAGACAGGTTAATTTACTTGTACACTCTAGATTGCCCATAAGCACGAGTGTGAATGGTTGTATGTCTATACTTGCCCTTGGACTGGCTGGAGACCTGTCCAGAGTCCATCAGCGAGGATAGGTCCATCTCACCTACAACTCTATGAGGACAAGCGCAGCAGAAAATGGATGGCATATGGTTTTAACACGCATTGTCATTTACTTGTATAAATGACTTTGATATTATTTTAGCTTATTTTGAGAATTAATTTGTACAATAAAGACATGACTCTTTTAAACGCCTTACCCTATTAGAGTCCAACAACATATATATTTTTTTAAAAACATAACCAAATATCATGCGTTCCCTCTCTTTCCCTCTTTCTGTCTACTCTTTAGCTGCCCTGTCCATGAATGGCAAAATGCCCCCAAATAATAATATCAATAACAAAAATAACAAAAAATTTCGTATTATGGTCTTTCTTGTAACTGTACATAGCCCAAATATCTCTGAAATGCTACCCCCTACTGTTGTGGAGTGTTATAAATATTGTAAAATGTAATGTAAAATTGTAACCACTTTTTTTTTCATTCAGCAGAAGAGTAAAATTTGTCATAATCATCACGTGAGGTGAGGTTGAGACATTCTCATAACAACAGGTATGCCTGTACAAACAATATGGAATAGGAAAGTAAAGACGTTTACCACAATTTTAATTAGCAGGTCTAGTCATAATTAACATTTTTAGTCTAGCCTAGCTAAATATGAGGGCACTTATACTTACCCAAACAAAAATTAAAAGACAACATAAGACTATTAAAAAAAAGTTGTCTTTAAGCACTTGATTAGACGATTATTGCTTTCGAGTCAACTCTCGACTGTTCTTGACATGTTTAATCAGAATGAACTTTTGTTTACCTAAGCCAACCAGAGAATGAACATTTGCAGTTTTGATGTTAAATCATCACCTTGCTGGTTGTTAATGTACTGTAGGAGGTACAGTAGCATCACGGACCGTGGCAATTTACCCTCCACATGAATCTTGTGTGTGCAAATACGGTTACGCAGGTTGGCACACACCTGTGAAGGAATGTGCTGCTTGCCTTTTAAGTCGGGGTTACCCGAGAGAAATCTGTTAAGAAAGTGCATGGTACCAAAATCTAAGCATGTGCACTCAGTCAGTCAATCGCACTCATCCATGCTGGGAAGATAGTTCTCTGTCAGTGTGGCCCTCTCAGATTGAATTACTGTCATAGCTGCCTTGATGACTCTCTTCAGGTGATAAAAGAGGTGTTGATACAGCCGCATCTGGCAGGCCTCCGGGATCTCGACAGATTGCGCTCTCACCCAAGTCTATCAAAGCCCCGACAGCATCAGCGCACGCCCCGATGAGTCGATTTGGAGCATATTGCGGGATTCAATTAGATTGTTGAATGGGCGGGACGAACTCTTGATGTTGTTGACTACATTTGGATCCATTCAGAGAGGGAAGGATCGGTCTATAGAACATCTGCTCCTAGCAGGGTTTTTCCTGAGTGTGTCGCCCAGGGCTTGTTTTTGAAAGCCTTTGATTGATCACAAGGATTTAGGGTAAAATCCCGCACAATTTAAAACTAATCATGAAAGACTTATACAATGTGCTGCGAAAATGCTCACCGCTGAGCAAAGACGCCTTGGATGTGGCACGGCAGCTGTTCCCATTCACAATGTTGACACTTCAAAATAATTAACTGTTGATTGTGTTCCAGTATACGAAGTAATCTTGACTGTGTGCACACACCCAAAAAAAATTAGTGTGGCTAAGACCCCTGAGCGAAGCCATTTTTCAGGCAACTACCGAAAACTTGCCCGACTGGCTCTGACAAAGCCTTTGAAAGGAGGGGCGAGTCTTTCCTATAATGTACAGTAGAACTCACTAGAACCTGTGAGCATATATATTTCTTAGTGTGTATGTTCCTAATTTTTATTTTCGCTGCCTATATACACATACATTCACTTTGCTGCTATTGTATTAGGACACACAATTACAAATGATGACCCAACACTGACAACTACAGGCTGCTCAGAGAGGGACATTAGTAGAAAGGAATTACCCCGAGGACAAATCAGTACAGACTTGGTGAGCTGACACTGTCTTTGGGGTGTACAGCAAGTCTGCTGAAGCTCTGAGGTAATGTTTGTCTCTGTCTCCCTTCAAGATAAACCTGTCATTAGGCTACTGACAACCCTGTCACATTCTCACTCTGTTTCCCGTTTTATTTCTCAATCAGCAAGGCAGTCCATCACAAACGTCATATTCAAGAGAAATAATGCATATTCTTAATGTCCAGTGTTGAAAGCTACAAGATGGACTCTTATTACTCGTACCGCTTACTAACTGTAGGTGGAGATGGTTGCGTTACCTGATGCTGTTTTGACATCATTCTGTCTTCTCGTGTTAACTACTGTTGTGTTACATTCGGGTTACTTTCACCAAAACAACCATTCACACTCACATTCACACCGAAGGACAATTCTAGAGTTGATGAACACGCATTGTTTTTGGAATGGAGGAGGAAGTCGGTAATGTATTGGGCGTTGACGAGTGTATCAACATATGGAAAGGTTAACATTTTTAGTTTAAAATAACTCACTATGTTTTTTTCTCTTTTGTGTCATCTTAAATTCATCTACATTGCTACTAGCCTCATGCTAGCTAGCGCTAAGCTAGTTTGTTTCTCAGGTTCGGCGTTCAAGTAGAAAAATCAATCCCTGTAAATTTTTTATTCTGTACCATCCCAATCCTGTGAATTAAGGTCAACTCTTCATCTGTGGGAAGCCTGCGGGGGTTCCTGTGACCACTGGATTCCTGTAAAAATGTCAACCTATACACACACATGGGTACCTTAGGACACCGTGCCGGTAAAAAGGCAGAAAAGAGCTTAGACGGCCAATGTGTAAAATGGTACGATTTCACCCAGATGAGAGGACAGAAGCTCATTGTTGGTCCTTATATAGTCTTGACTTCAGTCTTTAGAGGGTGAAAGGTATCGATAATCATATTACCTTAGTTCTCCAAGAGAAATGCACTTTGCTGCTTCCAAAATCAAATAACTTTCCAACTTTCTCTTAAGAATGAAGACGGTGATGAAAGAAGACACTTGTTAATGAATGGGTGCCATAATGTCATTTGTCTGTCTTCACGGCAATATAACAAACAATAACCATAAATCAACATACTGTAGGTGTAGAGGCTCTTTAAAATCATTAAAGACTTAGTGAAAGTGAGCGTCTCTTGATTGTGTTGCTTTCTTTATGCCGTTTCCCTTTTGTGCTATTCTTTATCTCATTACCATCACTGAAGCTGACCTCAGAGCTGAGCATCCAGCTGTGCGTCCCTGCCCTACAGACAAACCTTTGCCCCGGTGCTGAACTGCAGGATCATCTAGCACTGTCACGGCCTCATCTGCAACTGTCACCGAATGACCTCAGTGACTTGGAGGCCTTTCAGGGCACGGTACATGAAGAGTCCTCAGTGGAAATTACTTTAGGAATGACCTGAGATATCACCTGTCCGCCATCTTTGTTTACAGCCAACACTGACTGTTATTTACTGGCATTCAGAAAACTTAAGTTCATACAACATTTCAATCATTCACGTTACAGGGCCTCAGTTTGAAGTCCCCAGGTGCTTGGACAGAGCACATGTTCTGTTTGTTGCCTCTTGATTCAGCGTCGGGAAATGAAAGGGTGATAACATGCTTGAAAAGGTTTGTGGCGCTCACTTCAAAACACTTTGGTCACCAGCATTGCGGGATACATATCAAAAGGAGCACTTTCAGGTATCTCTTTACGTCTTTGGGTTGAAAGTGAGGGTGTTCCCACATCTTGGCAAGGCATGAGTGGAGCAAAGGCAGAAGATTAATGATATAATAGCCCTGACCACATGGTTTAGTTATTTAAACTGGCAGCACCAGCTCAAATTGTTTCATGGGTTTTTGCAATGATACATTTGGAGCATGTCCGGACAGGTTGTAAGATGCTAGAGGAGAGAATTCATTGCAACTCCCTCTGAACTGCTCAGCCAAAAGACTGCAGCCTGGAAGCTATGACACCATCAGGAAAGTACACGTATGTCGAGTGTTTTCTCTCCCTGCAACTTGTTTGTGCACCTTTTTATTGTTGACTCTTGCCTCCTGCATCACTGCAAAAGCACCGTATTGTACTGTAAATAACTCAAATGTTTTTTTTAAATGGTGCCAGTTTGACCCTGGAACAGAGTTTTTCGACTTCCAATTGTTCCGGAGGTCAACCAGCGTAACTTCCTTCATTATAGTTCGACACCAGAGGTTCTGCTATATTAAAATGATTTTTGTAAAAATCCACACTTACTTAGGGTCTCTCGATAAAAGCGAACTTCGTCCTGTGTTTTTTCTTTTTTAAGACAAAAAAAGGTTGTGCTTTACCTTGATTAGTTTCGGCGAATGTGGCAGTCGTCGCCGAAACTAGTCTAGGTCAAAGCACAACCTTTTTTTGTCTTAAAAAAGAAAAGCCACAGGACGATATAGATTTGTAGACAGGATGGTTTATTTGTTTATTTATTTATTTTTAGCCAAAAACAACCTTTTTTGAGCGACCAACGATGAAGAGGATCACTAAATCCTTGAAAGGCAACAAGAACTGTCCATTGAGCATAGGAATGTGGGTGTCTGACTGCTACGACGTCTGATGACGGTCAGTGATGTTGCCTATAAGCATCTGCAGAGGTCTGTAGTGAGTTTGGTGTTTTTATTCTAAACATCCCGTGTCATGACGCCGGAGACATTGGAGGATTACTGTAAGCTTAGCTCAGGTGACGTCCTGCGGAGGGGGGCAGGTATGAGAGCCCTCCTTACTTAACCCTGCTAAATTAATGAATTAAAGGGATCAGTATAACATATCATGTGAAGATACGCCACCAAATGGGGACTTGAACACAGTCCAAGTTCTCATTTCATTTCTTAAGTTTTGCTCGTTTTCAGAGCTTTCAAAGGCTGCACAACAGGACTGGTATGTTGCTTCAAATCATTATGAAAAGCTCCTACACAATCCCCCCACAGAGCTCTTTGTAGGTGCCTTAATGCCACTGACAATACCTTGAAGCTATTTGACCACTGTGTTTACATGCAAAAATCAGATAGAGCATGGGAAGTCAGATAGACCTTGCGAGGCCTTGTGCGACTCTCTTGTTGGGAGTGCAGATTGTCGACTATCTCTGGCTTCCATCTCCGAGCCTCAAACACCGTGCTGTTAAGAGAGTGCATGAATGAGCTCCTGCAGCTCCTCACAGTATCTCTGGAATCACATAAAGACAACTTTGTGCTCTGCAATTTACTGTGCCGTGCTCAGGTGCTTGTGCATGTCTCAACCAGAGGCAAGACAAAAGTATGACTGACATAATCATGTGTCACGAGATTTATGGCCAGAGAGAGCGAAGTGGAGAAAGAAATGTGAGCGCACGTTTCTGGCTCCGCCTCCATTCCTTCAAATTATTGTCTTTAATGCCTTCTACTTGTTTGATTGAAGAGTTGGCGGATGTTGACACGTGAGCGGTCAATTAAATCAGATCACAGATGCATCCTCATAATGTCAGGGCAGCTTTGTGTGTTTTAACATTTAGCATCTGCGAGATCATGGCTAAACCAAGCATAACTCTGCTCACCACTTCCAAAAGTGAGCGTGTTTTGACAAACACAACTCCAAAGGGGAACGTAACCAAACCTCAAAGCAACATACATATTACACACCCTTGAGCATCTTGGCATGGACGCGATCCTGTTTTTGGAAAAACAGTGTTCACGTTATAATTAGCATGTCAGTGATTGCGCAGGGCATGTAATATCAAAAGAAGTGGTATTTTGTGGGGATCAAGCCTCTGCGGCCTTTATGTGGTTTCTATTTTGTGCAGCTGGAATACACAGCAGGTGCATCGTTGGTACTTAACCACAGGGTTTTTATTTATGGCAGATTACTATTGATGGTTTGACAGTGGAAATCGTTAGGATTATTAAGGATTAGAAGAATTTTAAAAGGTACAAAAGTGCTCTGTAACTTTAGAACACCACATTCAAGATAATGTAAGCAGTGAGATGTAATTCATCAAAAAGTATATTTGTTGAAACGCTAACCCAAATGTAGTTAGTTCAATTAATTGGCTAGTGCATTTGGAAATCATTTTTAAACAGCACTGAATGCAACTCTGAAAAGTACCAGTAACTCTAGACTGGTGCTTGCTTCTCACACAACTCGAGGACTACAGTACCTAGCAAGCAGTGCACCATCAATACATTAAGTAATTCTAATTTATAAGTACAACAATTAAGTTTCTTTAAACAAGCTACCTGATGTGTAGTTAGTTAGATAATGTAGGCCAGCTAGGTATCACTTTTGGCACCGTTTTCAGCTAGCACATGAGAGCCAGTACCAAACATGTCCCAATTACATCATTTCCAAGTTAGATATAGTTACAACAGTTGCCGTTATTGTGGTTGTTAAAATTACAGAATTGTGTCGTCCACTATTAAACTCAAGGAAAACAATGGATAACAATGTAGCTTACGCTATAACACCAAATGAGTGTAAAATCTTTTGAAGGCTGTTATTTTGAGGTATTATAGCAACACCCTTCTGCAATAAACATTCTTAATGCTCACATTCCTACATTTTGAACACTGCAAGTAAGTGAGCGCTTACAAAAGATTCAGATGTGTATGTTCATGGGGTAATGTGATGCATGCAAGGAAATCGTTAGGTTCAACCTGAGCTTTTTGAGCGGCTTCCTGCTCCGACATGAGCCTTTTGTATGAACATCATGAAAGGCTTTTGTCAAAAGTGACAAGCCTTCGTTATTGTTTCCATCTTTCTTTCTCCTGGGCAGATTAGCACTGACACATGATATGGCTAAAATAGTGTAAATTAACCAGAGGAAATTGCAAAGAAATGAAACAAAAGTGAAACCTTTATGCGCTCCATTCATCTGTCCTAGAAAATGTCCGGGAGCAGGTTTTCCATCAAGACCTTAAGTCCGTCTCTGTTCCACTCCCATGCCGATGAGAGTGGAATCCGTAATGACCGTGGGCTCCGGCATCGTTAACATTTCCCTGAAGCGTCGGCCGGCCTCTCTTGGAGACTGCCCCGCATTTTCTGAGCACCGCTCAGGTTGTTGTAGCAACGAGTCGCCCAGAAGTGAATGAAGCAGATGTGCTAGTCATCTATCACTTGACAGCTCCCACTCCCCCAACTGAGCAAGCCATCACTGTGACAGTCGGCCCAACCAGTCTCATCAATTACGCCGGTACCCTGCTATTAGAGCACAAACACTTCTTCTACTCCAACACGTTCAACCACTTCCCAGTCTGCAAAATGGGCCCTCAATTAAGACTGAATAACTTTCCCCTCTCACAGGACAACTCTTTCTTCCGTCCCCATTGTACACAATAGACATAGCGAGATACGATGATTTATCATGATGGTGATATCAGAGTGACCGAGGAGGATTAATAATTAACTTCTGCCTTCAAGTGAAAGCTAAACTAATTATTAAAGCTCAATTGATCACTATTTAATGAGTGATTGGTCATGTTTGTAATGAAAGTTGAATTATTAGATAGAGATTAGCACTAATGCTGCTCTTAATGTAGGGTGCATGATGACTTTTTTGTTGCTCTTGATAAAGAATTTGAGGGGGAGAAAAGTGATTATATTGTGCTGCATAGTTTATACAAGTACTGTGCATAACTCAGAGTATAAGTATAGTAATGATGCTATAACACAATATGAGACTGTCCTGGCTACTCTACCAACCAACATGATACGTAGATTGCGTACCCTATGAAACCTGAAGCTAACATTTTACGGTGAGATTGTTACATTGCTTTAAAGGTAAAGTCAACCTTAAACATTTCTTGACAGTAATATGTTATATGTGACCTCACTAGTCTAAACATGACATTCTGATTAATATTACATTCGTGAAATATGAGTTATGCAGCAAAATCCAGCCGTTTTTATCCATCTCAGGGGGCGGCCATTTTGCCACTTGCTGTCTGCCACTTGAAGATGACATTGCAGTTGCTCAGGGCTCAGGCAACAACTAATCACAGCTCACCTGTTATCTGTAGCTGAGTTGTGATTGGTTGTTACCCGAGACCTGAACAACTGTGATGTTATTTTCACTAAACAGCTAGTGGCAAAATGGCCGCCGTCTGATTTGGTAAAAACTGCTGGATTTTGCTGCTTAACTCATATTCCACTAATGCAATATTAACCAGAATTCCGTATTATCAACAAAATGAAGTCATGCATTGTTGGTGTTATTCTGTTCCTGTATTCCATCAGTAGTAGTCATGAAACGCAGTAAACAACAGACAGACAGAAACAGCTTCTATAACTCACACTACACAACCATGGCAGTGACAGGGGCAAACTTACATAGATCAGCTTTTTACAGACAGGTGTCCGAGCTTAATGTTGAATATTATGCAACAGATATAAATAAGACATCCATACAAAAATAGGCTCTTACAAAATATACTCTATGAACCAATATTTAGCAAAAGTGGAAAATGTTTCCGTGTTCTTGAAGCTCTGACCTAAAAAAAAAAGAAAAAAAAGGGATTCTCGGGACTAGCAGCAAACAGAGGGAAGACACAAGTGGGTCACAAGTTAATATGACTGCTTGATTCCAGGTGGACTCAAATCCAGTGTGTTAACAATTTCTGTTCCCTTAATAAACTAAGCCCTCCCAACATTTAGTTATTTGTGACCCATAACGGACAAAATCAGTAGTTCTTATCCAATAAATTAATATTAATTATCTCCGTTCTATAAAACACAGTATGTTAAATATTCCACATGGCTGAGTTATCCCAAGTGTGAAAGACAGCAGTGTGCACGGCTCAGCCATCACGTGCGCCGTATTCCATTTCGGAGTCTTTGTCGCAAGTCTTTGTGCTTCACTTGCACACAACGTGTGCACGCAATGTGCCGTTTTTTCCCTTGACAGTGTCTGGCCCAACAAACCCAATGTCCACAGCGCCAGTGGCATTTCCAGCACATTCACTACCACGCGCACGTTTAGCACCATCCAATAAATATTCTCATTTGCACGTGTACACCTCTGTCCTCTCACTGCACGTGTTGCACTTCACGTAGCAGCACCACAAGAACTTGCAGTTGCACTGCCACACTCTGGAGTACTGGTGCGTGTTGTAGCCGCGGCCGCAGCACATCAAGTCGCAACCGCTGATGTGCTGCATCATAGTCTTGTTGCACACCCGCCCTTGTGTCCCCAGGCTGCCCGTCACCGTGTCCGCCTCGCAGTAGTTAGGTGACTTGTCAATGTACACCAAGTCTGTATCCATGGGCTTCCGGTACGAATATGGCTTCTTGATCTTCAAGAATTTGGGGCGCTTGTTGCGGCTGGCTTTGACCGGTTCCACGTGCACTGCGTGGGCATATTTCTCTTTGAGAATGTAGCCAAGCTCGCGGAACTTGGGAAGTGTAGTCCAGCAGGTTTTGGTGGTGCAGGAGCCCGACACTCCATGACACTTGCATTCCAGTCGCATGTTCTTCTCCAGGACCTAGAAAGACAAAAAAAATGCTTAGCAACCATGACAATACCCCCATAAAGCGCCCACTTAGCAGCCAAAAAGCACCCCCAAAATGACAGACTGTCGATAATACACAGCGACTCGTGTTCAGTGTTAAATATCCACTGTTCGATCAAAAATGCACTAACACTGTTAGGATAAAAAGTAACACTGTCAGAGTAAATTTCTTTGAATGTTGGGGTGGATGTTGGGTGTAACTTATACTTTCAGTGTTAAATTGACCCCACCCTCATTTCCGGTGAAGGAGAAACTTTCCAATTTTGCAGCGCGCTGTCGACATTTCAGTAACGATACATACTGAACCCACACTTTCTCCTGATGTCAAAATGTGTAGTGTTGTGATGGCCTTGTTAGTAGGGATGTTCCGATCCGATCACGTGATCGGAAATCGGGCTTGATCACGTGGTTGCTGGCTCGATTGGAATCGGATGTTGTCTTCCAATCAGGACTCGGATCAATATATGAGGTTATTTGTTTATAATTTTTTTTTATCAAATCTGGAGTTGTGCGGTGGCACAGAGTGAGACTTCATTTTTCCACACATAGCGTGAGGCATGGCACCACTTTGCTCTAGTGACACTATTTGCATAATGTCATCGAGCGGCGGGGCTAAACAAGTTAGGCATTTGGAAGTAGATGGTAATAAGTTATTCCGGCTGCGGACATGTTTTGTTTCCTCCCTGCGGATCCATCTGAGGCGCCCTGCCTAGCTTAGCCTAGCCTAGTGCCAATCCAGAGGGTGCGACGTCCTTCGCGGGGTCGCCAAATCCCGCCCGGACTGATTGTGCGAGTCCAGACCAGTCAGGATATGCTTTTTAGATTAAAAAAATTTTGCTTGCTTGCTCTTCAAATGCAGCCTTTTGTTTATTGTGAAGTTGGCTTGTTTCGCGCTTTAAAACGGCTACAGTAAGTTGTCAAACATAAGGCTCTTGTGAAAAATTTATATACTGCTTAATAATAGCCCGTTGGGTAACTCATACATGTGCCAAAAAAGGGGGTTTAAATGTTTTACTTAGTTTAACCACTGCTCCACTCACCAGTTAAACAAAAAAAATGTATTTCTTTTTTTGGGGGGTAAGTGTTTTCTTGCTGAGGTATCAGATCGGGATGAGGAATCGGTTGATCTCAAAATGAGTTGACTAGAACTTGGGTCCAAAAATGTGTGATCGAGAAATCCCTACTTGTTAGTGAAGTGTAGTTTGAGTTGAATTTTTAACACTGACACTAGTGCAATACAGTCATAAGTGTTTACCAGTGTAAATTTTAACACTATACAGTGTTGGAGTAACACTGGTTAAGTGTCAGATTTACACTCATTAGCGTGGACACATAGAAACACTTTTCTAGTGTTAAATTTAACACTCTCAGTGTTAATCTAACACTGATTTTGCTGCGTATGCAAATCCGTGACAACATGACAAGCGAGCGGCCTGCAGTTGGAGATTAAATGGAAGCCCATCACATTGCTGCGTTATAGCGTACACACAGAAGCCAAAATAAAGTATCAGATGTCAGCCCCTGTGTGTGTAGTCACCACACAACACACAAATGTCAAGAGTGAGCATTGGAGGCGTAGAGTGACTGGGATTACTGCTAAAGCCCGACCTGATGACAATGAGGAGCGCTATTGGCTAAAAGAGGAATTTTGTTAACAAGCTGAAATGTGAGTGAGTTGCCTCGTGTAATGGCGGGAGTTTTGTATTTGATATGGCAAGTGCTCGCTAACATTAAAACTCCAATTACTTCATAAAGTTGCTGGCTTCAGCGGCCCTAATCCATCAATTGTTGTGTGACCAACACTTGTGACAGCCTTTGTCTGGATGATTGGACCAGGGGAGCTCCTGCTCAGCATCACTGTGTTTGATTAGCATAAATAAAGGAGGGGGGATTGCTATCAAAACAGAGAGCCCCTTTATTAGCAAAAAGAACAAAAAACGCTGCTCAACGTTTCCTGGAAGACAAATTTGCTGTCCAGAAAAGCCAATTTGGATTCACGGCTCTGACGCGCACATAGAAAATGATCCGCTCGGGGCGATTGTGTGCCAGCTCTTTCAGGCGGCGAGGCCATGGACGTGTCGCTTGTGGGAATCAGGCTTTTTTGGCACAGGGAAAGGAAGAGGGGATATGAGTTAACTTGGCCCAAGCTGCTTTTTATTCCTCACCAGGTCCTCTTTGGCTGTTTGGCACGTCACTCCACTTGGTCTTTAACCTCTTAGACCGAATGGAGTCTCATTGTCACCCTGCGCCGGCCTGCTGAAAAGAGCAGGAGAAGGCTATGTTTGTCCTCTTTGTATCCTGTGGCACAATTGTTGTCTGTCTCGGCGCTCTTTGCTGCAAATTCTGTTTGCTTCTTGCAGAAAATGTAAGTGTATCATTATTTTAGTCATGTCTCCGAATGGCACTGAATCAAATGACTGCCAATAATTGAAAGTGAATTGAAAGAGGCCATTGAATTCCACTCATCGCTGCTGTCTTGTAGTGCGCAAACAAGCACAAAGCTTCTGATTTATCATCGTAGAGGGACATTAGAAATGAAGGTAATTGTATAATGCCCAACTGGTGAAGCAAACGACGGACAAGGATAATGTCTTTTTGAACAGTGCCCATGTGTCTCCTGTGCAGCCATCTGGGTTGAAATCAATCCGTCCCACTTTGACAGTTCTTTCCCCTAAAAGCCACCTTCATTCCACTGCTTGTTTGAGTTGGGCAGATCTTTGGCAGACCTCACCTCCGCCACTATTTGACCGAAGTTTCCAGGTCACTGCGATTATCAGCACGCACAAAAAAAAAGAGCAACCACTCTGGCGATGTGTGCAGCTTACCTTGCGTCCCACCTCATTATTATGGAGGTTCATGAGCGTCCTTGCGTTCTGCTTGACCTCCCGGGCATCAATAAAGACTTTGGAAAAGCCCAGGCCGTAGCTGATGTCCGCAGAGCAGCCTCCCCACTTCCATCCTTGGTCCCTGCTGTAGAAACCCTGCTTCTCTTTGTCACAGCTGCAGTCGCTCAGGTTGCCCTGCGTGCAGGCGGCGGTGATGGCGTGGGCCACGCCGGCTGCGATGATGGCGTATGTGAAGGCCGCTTCTTTACTCCCTTAACAAGCGCAGAAGAAAATGCATCAGAGTGAGGAATGTGTTCCTTTTGTTTTTATTTTGCTCCTGGTCGCCCCTTAGTGTAATTCACTGGCGTTTTTATAGTTATATATTTTTATGTATATTACATATAATGTCTCAGCATGACCAAACTCAGAAAACAGGTGAGCCATGATTAGTTTTTACTTGACCCCGGCGGCACATAAAAAATGTTATTGTAAAGAAAATGTTGTCCTTTTAATGCATTATAGTCTTGGACAATATGTTTTAAATGTCCAATCAACTTTGATCTGAAGGAAAAGGAAGGGACAGAAAAGGTCAGAAATGAAGAATTGAAGCCAATAAATGTACAAGATCAACTCAATTAGGTTTTGTTTAGTTGATTTGTACTTGTTTGTGTTGTATTTTATTATTTTAACCACTGAATTCAATTCAGATGAACATAACAATACAACATAAATTTCCATCATGTGTGCATCAATATTTGTACCACTGATATATGGACCACTAAGGCTACTTACACAGTAAATTCTGTAGAGTAAATTTGACTCTTAGAGTGGGGCCAAATAGATTCTGTTTTAGAGTAATATTTACTCTTGGATCGAAGAACGTACTCACAACCTTAAGCTTGGGAAACAGCCGATATCGCTCATGTCAGCTAGGATCTTGGTAACTCCAAGACCAAAAATGATGGTTTTGGTCTCCTCTTGGATATAAGCAAACAGTGGGAGGGGCATAGCTCAGGTGGCAGTGTGGCAGTCTCCCAAGCTGAAGGTCGTGAGTTTATTTCTCAACCCTTGAGTGACTTTTACTTTTTGTTTTTCAGTTCTTTATTTTACTCTCTTCCAAGTGTAAATATTACTCTAAAACTGAGTCTTTTGGTGCCACTCTAAAGAGAGTCAAATTTACTCTAAATAGCGTCAGATTTACGCTACATGTCAGATTTACGTCCTGTGTATTATTCTAACATCACAATCTCTTCAATGTCAAACTACTATACGTATGTTGTTAGTTTTAAAAGAGTGATAAGAGATTATCAATTAACAGTATGTGGGTTGACATCATCGTCTCAGTGACATATTACTGAAGGGCTACAGTGTTTTGAAATCTGACCTGGAAACTGTCCTACCCGTGAACCAAAATGGCTGCTGGCAGTTTAGTCAACAAAGCAGTATGAATACGAGGGCTGTCAGGAAAGGAACAGCTATTGATCCATTCAGAAATGACACATTCTGTGTAAACTCATAAGACGCGAGCGTCTCCATCCTGGCGTTATCTCCACCAAGTCTAGTGAACAAATCATTTACACACGGGGAAATATTGACAATTAACTAAAGGTTAATCTGGCAGGTTGTGACGAACAGTTTTGGGGTAAAATATGAAATGGTGCAAAGAGAAGGAACCTTTTTTTTTCTTTTCTTTTTTAATACTTCAATGGGAAATTAAAAATATGAGCTTGAATGTCTGAAATGCTAACTGGAAGCAGAAGATTATATCCATCAATATTTGTTTGTCCTCCTTCCACCGAGCTCACCACATACAGCTGGCATGTCTTGGCTTTGTGCCACCTTTTTATCTTTGAAAAAAAGGTAGAAAGGGGGTGAAAAAAAACTCATATCGAGTCATAAATTATGTTGACATTTTTACAGACTAAATGGGCCCTGGGCCAAAAAACAAGGTGTGTCGGTGCACTCAGTCACATCTGAGTGCAGTGTTATTCCTTTTTTCTGCAATTCTTGTGCCTTCGTCCTCTTAAAGACACAGTAGGAGCATTTAAAAGATTGTACTGAGGGATGTAAGATATTTAGAAGGCTGAACTGAAATTTAGTAGTGAAAATGTCCCTTTTCTTTCTCCATAAGCTTCCCTCAATAAGGTTATTCTTCAGCCTTTCGGGGCCAATCATGGCAAAGCGATGCACCTTTCAGTATCCACACTCCTTAAGAGAACAATTGCAAGCCACACAGCCCAGCTCAGCTTTGCACCAACAATGGCATCCATTGGGTACCACTTGGCTTCTAGGCTAATCTGATCGGTGAAACAAATCTATTTGATATGCCTGTCCAAGCCGTGGACGCGGTGCCGGCTTTCATGCCAACACCGACACTCTTGATGGGCCAAAACAACTCATTCATAAAAGGACAGCTTGTCAAACGCCAGTGACAGACAGCATGACCGGGATTAGCTTTTCTTTCCACTAGTAGCGGGCAAGATGGCGTCATGGTGCAAGTTAAGTATTGTGTAAAAATGGATTTGGCATTTTTGTGACCTGAGTATCCCCCCCCCCCCCCCCCCCGAAATATTTCTTATGTTAAATTTCTATAGTGACACCAATAATTGGAGATCTCGAGCAATAATAAATGAGTCATCTGGTTTTGCTGTCTGTCTCATATAAAACAGACAACAGCAATTATCCAATCCGAGCGAACTACTTTTTCCCAATATGGTACTTTCCTCACTGTAACTTATACCCGTGGTAACATCTACGTCCCTTACAGTGGGAGCTGCAGCACCCATCAGCAGACGGGATAAAGACCACTGAAACTGTGTCTCAAGAGACTCGGCCTGGGATGAAAAGAAAGGCTGCAACTATTCACAAGAGCTTTGTTACAGTGTTGGCTCCAGATACACGCTGGCTAAAAAGCCTGGAGTGCAGCTGACACTTCCAAAAAGACTTGAACTTACTATCTAAGCAAGCATAAATTAGATTAACATAATAAATAAATAAAAATAAATTCATCCATAAATTCAATTCTAAATTTCGGTTGCAAAGATGAAGTGCACCAGCTACTCATTGCATTTTGATGCTGTCTGCTTCAATTGGCTACAGCCTATACTATTCTTCACTTTCATTGAGCAATGTTATAACCAGAATTTGTTTGATTATACAGCTCAATGCGGTGCTGAACTGCGCATGCACACACAAACACGTGGAAAATAAACAACTTTACGCAAGGCGCGCACAATTGCGCACCGAGTAAACGGATTCTATTTTCTTATTGTTAACAAACATGAACAGATAGCAACATACCCACTTTCAACTCTTTTCCGAAGACGGTCCTCTCGCCCAGGGCCGAGCAATTCCAGCGGCCGTTTTTGAACTGGAACTGACACTCGTTGATGCCCATTTGCGCGCCCTCTCCGATGACGATAATGGCATCGGGGCGACTCTGGCAGATAATCCGCTGTCTCGGGGCCAAACCGGGGATTTTGTTACAGATTATGCTCGCTCCGAGGGCCACCACTGACGAGAAGCCCCTGTGGAGGAAAAAAAAGGTGGACTCAGATGTTTCACCTTGAAGGGGCAGGTGCAATGCAACTTCCAAACTTTTCCCTGATTAATTACCATAACCAAAACAAATTGACAAAACTCATGCATAAACGATTATTGAAACCAACATTACTATAGTTTGAAAAACTACGACTTTGCTGCTAAAAAACTTTAACAGGTGAAAGGAATGCCATTATAGACTACTTCTTCAATATCGTGCAAAACAAATGGTAAAAGGATCCCGATTGCAGTAAATTGCAAATCAGTTGCACAAAGTAAGATTTTCAACACGTAATAACACTCAGGTATTAACCAACAACAGCGTGACGCGTATAAAAAAAACAAGCGCAGCTCACCCAATTTTCAGGTAAACAATTCCCAGACAAAGTAAAACTCTTAAAATCCAGCGTCGAGTTCTCCGACTCATTGCGGCCTCACTGTCATGCAATGACTGCTGGAGCTGAGGTTGAACTCGATTCGCTTAGTCTCCGTTCGATCACAGCACAGGTAACTCCACAGGGAAGTCCACAAGCGGGTAAAACATTGAAGAAGAAAACACTTAAATTGCCAAATCGAGCCAAAATCCCTTTAGGTGGCCCCCCTGTCGCCCGGGCCTGTTGTCATTGCGATGATGATGTCAACACAGGTAAGCTTCAGGTGGGGAACAAGTGCGATGGTGTAGTTCTCACAGTTCTTGTGCTACCAGCAGGTCTCTTCTTTATATCTCGCTCATCTTCGTGGGCGTGGCTGCGGGAGACTTGCATGGGGCCCCACGGAAGAATTCTCTCTCTCTCTCTCTCTCTCTCTCTCTCTCTCTCTCTCTCTCTCTCTCTCTCTCTCTCTCTCTCTCTCTCTCTCTCTCAAAACAGGACGTTCAGGTGTTGGATTCATGTTCAGGGGCCTGATAACAACACATTTGAAATTTGAATGTTGTTCCATGATGGGGGAAAACACTGTGATGACTAACGTTTAATTAACAGTAGGTTAGTTGGCTCAAGTGTTCATCAAAAGAGGCAGCTGCTTCTAGAGCACAGGTGTCAAACTCAAGGCCCGGGGGCCAGATCCAAATAATTTTATGTGGCCTGCCCAAGCAAATTATCGACTTATGTAAAATTGCAAATTGTCTGCACTTTTAAAAACGTTGAGATATTGCAAGCATGTTTTGTTCCCAATTCCGCTTTTATAATAAATGTCATGAAATTAAAGAAACAGGCCTGGCCTCTTGGTCCTGGTCTCTTATTTCAAAAATAGCTATTCGACAATGTGCTGAACAGGATAAGTGGTATGGCATTTAAAGTGGATGGATTTGTAATACGAGGCAATCATACATTGATTTGGGTTCACAGTCAGAAAGACCATCTGAAGGAAACCCTAACTATGATGTGGCCCATGACGAAAATGAGTATGACAGGTCTGCTCTAGAGGTTCTTCCTTAAAAGTATACAGTATTTCGTATTATTGTATGCCTGTAACATTATGTGTGTGCTATGTACAGTTTGAACATTAACACGGCGCTCTAATAAAAGCAAAGAAAATTATGGTTCAATTAAAATGTACAGTGATGCACATACAAGTTAAATAGCAATTCTATCTAAATACAGTACAGTAGATTAAATGCCAATATATTGTACTTAATAGCTGAACTGTCCTTAACAAAAGTTTGACCCAGTGTAAAATTATGCACGGTTTAAATGTTTAATTCAGTGACTTTTTTCTCCCTTCTGATCCCGCAGGGGTCACCAACTTTTTTGAAAATGAGAGCTATACTTGGGGACTGATTATTGCAAAGGGCAACCGGAGTCATACACACTTCTGAAATAACAAATGTGCTTCAATTACCTTGAATTTAAGAAGACACTGACCTACTTAATTATTTCTCACAACAATTATCAACAATAAATACGCAACACTTAATTTCTATATATCCCTGTAAGTATTAACAGATGATCACTTTGCTGGTGATCTATTTTTATTTCCTATTTGCGAATATTGAGGTCTTTGTGGGCTATATGGTACCCGCGGGCTCTATGTTGGTGACCCTTGGACCATAGAGGGAGCCTGCCTATGTCACAATTGGTACATGTACCAAACAAACTTGGCAAGTCACCAGTCTAGAGCAGTGATTCCTAACCAGGATGCCTTGGCACACTAGTGTACCATGAGAGATCATCGGGTGTCATAGGAAATTACCCATCCATCCATCCATCCATCCACCGACCCACCCACCCAATCCATCCAAATGCCCACCCATCAATCCATTATCTGAACCTGAAATTAAAAAATGACAATAACTTGTGTTTGGAATTCTGCCAACAGATATTCCCCAGAAGGTTTACTGTAGATACAAAAAAAAAAAAAAAACCTCACTCAAAAAAACAATTTTTTTTTATTTATAAAAATAAAACTTTTATTTGTATATTTAGATTTTTTTTGTTTAAAGCAATTCAATACTCAGGGTTAAATGTTGAGGGTTCGAATGTGGGCTTCGGCCTTCCTGTGTGGCATTTACATGTTCCCCCAGTGCTTCTGTGTCTTTTCATCAGGTAAATCCGTTTTCCTCTCACATACCAAAAAAATGAAGGCCCAAAATGGTTTACAGGTGCGGATGTGAGTTTGGATGATTGACTGGCAACCCATTCAAGATGCTCCAGCTCACCCATGACCCTATTGTGGTATATAAATGCCACCAAGAATTTTGGGCCGCATTGGAAAAAAAAAAAAAAACATTGCTTTGGGCCCCACTACTTCAATGCTGCAAAATGAAAATAGCACGGCATTTTGAAGCATATATCAGTCACGGGCTCTTAGAGTCGTCATCATTTTTCTCCACCTAACACCGGCCCTCCTTCTGGGGAATTGCCCCCCCCCGCAAACAGAAACCAGGTTCATGAAAAAGGAAAGATGTATCCTTTGTACGACACATAAAATGAATAACAAACACATTAAAAACCAACAAGCCTGGTAGAAGGGGGATCCATTAGGGAGACTTCCAAATTCAGACTTCATACTTTTAACCAGGGGCGTAGCTAGCAATTTCTCTTTGGGGTGGCCATGGTGACTCAACACCTCAGCAAAGGGTGGCCGTGCGTGCATGTGTGAGTCATTCTCTATAATAGGCAGTGAAATTAAATTCACACATATCCAGAATAATGCGCATCACACTCATAAGCAGAAACAAGTCTAAATAAACGGCAACATTTTACTGAGCTTAATTTGATAGATGCTTTTTTATTTTTTATTTTTTTATTTTTCAACACTGTTAGGCTTTTGTGTAGTATCTCATAGTTAACTTCTATCTCGGCATTGATTTGCTAGCTAACAGCCAATCAGAGTGAGTGCGTGATTACTGACACATTAATTGAAATGTCAAGCAGGACCAGTTATGTATGGGCCCATGTCAGTATTTCGGGGCCCTCTCCAGCTTGGGGCCTGAGGAAATTGCCTGGGTTGCCTGCCTTGTTGAGCCGTCTCTGGGTCTCTTCTCTTACAGCGTTAATTTCCCCAAACAGAATTAGCAGGGCACCATCATTTGTGCCAACAAGCCTAATCACACAGAACACATAATACTGTACACCAGTACCACCAGTGGCCCACCGTGGAGAGCAGGGAAATGAAGATAGAGAGATAAGTCAGGATCTAAGTCAGATAAGGACAGACAAACATTTGTCAAGTCGGGCTTATTCATACACAACGATTTCCCAATTGGATCTCGGCTGAGAAAAAGTAACAAGCTCTTTTTTTCCACCACAGCACCTCACGAGGAATGAAGATCATAATGTTGTATTTATGGTCAAATGTTTGGTTACAGAACATCATAATATGATGATGATACCAAATCTTCGCAATTTTGGTCGGTATGAAGATGTTTGCAAAACACTACAATTCCAACTCGCTAAGGAGGTGTGTACAAGACTGAGCCGGTGGGTGGCAGATCAACTATGTCATATTCTAGAAGTGACGTAGTAAATCACTTCTCGTCCAATGAGAGGACAGCCAAATCGTGTTTATACCAGTGTTTCACCTGAAGATGGCGCCAAAAAGACACGTTTTGCCCCAAATTCAAGCTTTCATCAATATTAACCTCTTTTTTTTTTGACAGAGAAACCATTTGCTCCTTTATTCCTCTATATGTATGCTGCAACAGTGTGAGATTCAGGTCGCTTGCTAATTGGATATATTTCCGTTTTAGACCACACCAAGGAGTTTGTGGCTGGGCTGACCTCTGTGTTGACCACACACATAAGAACTGTTTTGAACATGCTTAACATTCAAGCTTGTTGGCTTGACTGCTTTCCAAACAGAACCAGGGGAAATCACTCCGAACACACCGCACACCACAGGATAATCACTCAGGATCTTCTTTGATAAAATTGTCTCAATGGTCGATATGTACAGAGTTAAATAGTCTCATACACTCCTCTTTTCAAATGTTCTTCTCAGTTTTACTTGCAAATTCTGTTGTTGTTCGACATTTTGTCTTTATTGTACTTTGAGCATTCAGCAATTGTAGCACTACCTTTTATTATTTATTTATTCATTTATTTTAAAAGACTTCCCCCTAACACACACATATATATACACATGTTAACTACCGTACCACTGGTTATTGAGTGGGTTTTTTATTTTTTTGGGCTTTGAGATGAATCCCACCCAGTTTGTTTATTCACTTTCTCAAACCCGCAAAAACACAGACTATTTCACCATTTCTAATCTCATGAAGTAAACTCACATTTGGTATGTTTAATCTGGTTTATCTTTTATTTGCAAGTGTACTTATAATTGTGTCCACGGTATGTCTCCTTTGTATGGCCTTCCCTTTGTATCCCTTTATGATGGCGACACCTAGTGGCAGGATATCTGTCATGCAGGCTGCGCGCCACCTCCCTGAACTAATTTCTTCCTGTTTTTCCTTCACATGAAAAAGTAGATCGTCAATATGGACCCTCAACACTTGATAGGCGACTGTCTCATTCATATATTTACATATTTAAACGAGGAAGATCTGATAAGGACCTCGGTCGTGTGTACGGTAAGGAGTGTCCAACATGCGGAAGTAGCTTTGACGACCAAAACACTCAAGTCAATTGTTTTCCAGGACTGGCACAATGCTGCCGAGACCCCGTGGTTATGGAGGTAAGTTTCTGTGTGGGTAAATATATTTGTAGTGACCACAGAAGCGTTAAATGTTTCCTCTTATCAGGAGGATGTGCTTGCAGCGATGGGGCTTTTGTAGCCAGGCAGTGTTGGGGAGCCCCCACGTCAAACACTCATGGAAGAGATACTTCCTGCGACGATCCCATTTGGAGACGAAGATGAAGGAAGGTCGAACTGGGGGCTACACTTGCAAAAGTCTCCGTGGCCACACAGGTCTGTGAAGTCTAAAGCCAGTTTATGTTGGAGGTTGTAAAAGTATACTCAGACTCTGCCGAAGTAGAAGTGCAGGAGGAAAAAGTATATCTGGTAAAAGTAGAAGTTGTTGGCATCATGGGGGAGCCACCTTGACAACCTACACAACTCGTTTGTCTTCCATTAGGGCAAATAGTGGGCTTGGTCTACCTGCAGGGAAGCTCTCCTGTGGGTCCTGACCTCTGGGACACACCGATCACAATCTGCAGTGCTTCTACTGATGGTACAGTCCGGGCATGGAACATCCAGAATGTCAGTGGACAATCTCCAGAACTCATCACATAAATATCACTAATAATTACATGCATAGTATTTATTTTCCGTTTGGCAGATTGAAATAGACATATTGCACTTATTTACTTACTCAAGGATGTCAGAATGAGGGGAATGTTCTGCAGTGTTGTTTCAGGTGGCTGTCTCATACTAAACGGCTCCTTGTGTGGCCCAGTTTCCTTTTGTAGTTTGTAATTGGTATTAAAACACGATACACTGGTCCTACACGCCTAGTCCTTACGGACAAAGTAGGCTTATGACGGAGTTCTGTTCCTCCAACAGCTTCACAATCTGGAATTGTAAGTCAGAACATGCTGCCGACTATCTATTTTCATACAATAAAAAAGAAAAAGAAAAAAACACCTCTAGGTCATAAATATAAAACAGCAAATGAAAAACTATTAAGTGCAGCAATAAATGAACATGTCTTCCCTTCCCCATAACCCTGAAATGTTGCATGTATGCTCTTGCTCTATAATACCAGGCCTTATTTCAAGGTATCGATACTTGCAATGGCCACCTTCTTGTGGCTGTTTTATGATCAGGAATTAGAAATTAGAATAAAAAATTGCCATTGCAATTTTACGGAAAATTATTCAGATATGTATCTTTAACTCTTTCACTGCCATTGACGGCTTTAGACGTAAAAAAAAATAATTTAAACTATTTCTATTAGTTTAACATTTTTTCCACTTTTGTTAACAAAAGTATGAAAGCCTAGAAAAACGTTTTTAATGTACATTTAGAACAGATATAAAATTTGTGATTATTCATGAGTTAACTATTGAAGTCATGCGATTAATTGCAATTAAAACTAAACTGTAATTAATCGCATGACTTCAATAGTTAACTCACGATTAATCACAAATTTTATATCTGGTCTAAAAGTTCAATATTTTTTTCCCCTAGGCTTTCATACTCTTGTTAACAAAAGTGGAGGGAAAAAATCAAACTAATAGAAATAGTTAAAATGATTTTTTGACGTCTATAGCCGTCAATGGCAGTGAATGAGTTAAAATGATCTGTTATTGTTTTTTTGAGGGGAAATTTTATGTATCAAAAGTACTAGTGGAATCTGTATCATTGGCTACTACTTGAGCTGGTATTGGTCGGAAAGAAAACAAATGGTATGGAACATCCCTATCATCTCAGGGTCAACTCCTGTGGTGCACTGTGAAGCAGAGTCCTTTAACTAGCATCGTAAGTGACGAGCAGCGCGAGTTTGTCATCACAGCAGACTCTGCCGGCCAGATTAAAGTCTGGCAAGGTCAGACTGGCCAGGAGGTGGCGTCCTATTCTGCAGCATCCACACACTGTACATTGCTACAGTATCATAAGGACAATGATTGGTTTTTATCTGTAAGTAGCCTCCTTTTTTTTTTGGCATGTTTGAACACTCCAATTGTAATTTACACACTAGTAGTTTGTGTATCCCTGCTCATGTTTTTTGTAAAGGTTGGAACAAGTCAGGGGTCACTGTGCACACTCGCTGGAACAGCTTTGACTGAAAAATCCAGAATAATGGTATGTGACAGCTTTAATGTCAACATACTCCTGGTTTCACCTGACAAGACCTGGATCACAGCTGGCTCCAAGGATAATGTTGATTTAAGTCTAAAGGTATGTCTTGTTTGGTTGGAAAGTGACTTAATTGTGTTTGAGAAATTACTGTGAGGAAATACTAATAATGATTTTTTTCATTTCTGGGTCACTGGCAGGTGATTTATGCCGATAGTTTGACCTCGCCATGTGAGGACGAAGACCCACTGTGCCAGTTAGTGCCGGTCACTGGGTGCCAGGCTGCCGTCTTTATCCCCACGCAGTCTGCCAGACTGGCCATGGTCCACTGCAAGCAGGGCACTAACAACAAAGCACTCACTGTCTTCGATGTCAGCATTAAAAAGTCAAAATACAAGTCCCAGATCCAAGGTGAGAAAGGACAAACTGGGTAAAACAAGTACCTGCATTAGGGGTCACGCATCAGGGGTCACATTCGGTGTGTGTCATACATAAAGATTAGGGGCATTTCTTAGCTCATTCACTGCCATTGACGGCTATAGACGACAAAAATTCATTTGAACTAGTTCTATTAGTTTAACATGTTTTTCCACTTTTGTTAACAAGAGTATGAAAACCTAGAATGTTTTATTGTACATTTAGAACATATATAAAATGTGTGATTAATTGTGAGTTCACTATTGAAGTCATGCGATTAATGACAATTAAAAAATAATTATCGCCTGACACGATTTTTAAAAAGAACTAGGGGCGTCATGCGATTAAATTTTTTAACTGTAATTAATCACAATTTCACTAGTTAATTCACGATGAATCACAAATTTTAAATGTTCTAAATGTACAATACTTTTTTTCTAGGTTTTCATACTCAAGTTTAAAAAAATGTTAAACTAATGGAAATAGTTCAAATGAATTTTTGACATCTAAAGCCATTAATGGAAGTAAATGAGTTAATAGCAATTATTCAGTAAAATTATCTTTGATAAGAATATGTGTCTGATGCCTGTTTAAATGTAAGTATGTCTAGAAATAGAGAAATAACGGAATTTAAAAGAAAGAAAGAAAAGCTTTTCCTTTTAGTCCAACAGGTCGAGTCCTTTCCCTTGACACTGAATCACACGTCCTCCAACATTCTTCTTGAGGCGAAGGACAGCAACTCCATTGTGATGGCAGCTGATCACCATCTCTGGGTGTATTCTCTGAAAGGCGCCTTGCTCGCAAGCTTTAACGAGCACATGATGCCAATTACTTCTATATGTGTGGTAAAAATTATTATTTTTTAATAACTAAAGCTTTTATTTGCACTAAATACAGATTTTAGAGTACCAATTGTCCAGTATTGAGCTAACTTCAAACTGAAGGAAATGTTGGCAATGACAATCATGATCAAAAAGTTTGAATGAAAACAATAACTGAAGGTCGCAATATAGTGATAGTTTGAATTAACTCATTCACTGCCATTGACGGCTATAGACGTCAAAAATTTATTTGAACTATTTCTAGTTTAACATTTTTTCCCACTTATGTTAACAAAAGTATAAAAACCTAGATTTGTTTTTGTATTAGAACAGATATAAAATTTGTGATTAATCGTGATGTAACTAGTGAAGTCATGCGATTAATTACGTTGAAAAGTTGTAATCTCCAGATGCCCCTAATTTTCTGTTCTAAATGTACCAAAAAAATCTAGGTTTTCAAACTCTTGTTGACAAAATTGGAAAAAAAATGTTAAACTAATAAAAATTGTTAAAATGATTTTTTGACGTCTATAAATGGCAGTGAATGAGTTAAGTACTGTATTTAAAATGGTCACTAATGATGGCGTCATCGTACAGGACAGCTTTCGTGTGGTGACAGCATCTCGGGACCTTTCCTTGCGTGTGCTGACCTGGAAACATGACAGGGAACTCGGGTTGACCTTGGACAGTCGATACCACTTATTGGGAGGTTCTCACACTATGTCCAGGTGCGTTCCGACATTTAGATATCCATGTGCCATGAAAAATTTGCCGGATTTGTTTGCTTTGTTTCCTGTGCTTGTAGAGGGTTCAGCCTCGTCTCCTGTGACTACTCCAGCATTGTTGGTTCGGTTGAAGGGAAGGATGGCAAAGATGTTTTAAAAGCTTATACCTTCACCTCCTGACTGCACCAAAAAGTGCCAATGTGACTTTTGAACAGACTCCGAAAAAAGAGGAATATTTGTTTATCCTTCACTGTAAATTATGCATGGTTTTATTATGACATATTTTCGTTATTTACAAAAGGATAACATTGTTACCCTAAAGGCATTGATATACTCTAATGTGCACTACAACAAACCTGTGCAGGTATATTGATACACGACTAGTTCTGGAGCTGAATGTGATCAGTCTTAAGGCATAATATTGCATAAAAAAAACAAAACTGTTCTTCATTGAGTTACCTCCGTTTGGAGCTGAAGGAATGCTAGAACAGTACATTATCACTATTTGTACTCATCTCACAACATCACATAAGAATGAAAGAATAAATATGTTCATCATAAGGCACAAAGTGTCCCGTCCATATGTACTATGTTATCTACACTGAAGATAAAGGAGACTTTGACTGTTCTTCTGCTTTGGTGGCAACACACCTCATGTCCTCAAGGGCACACCGCAGGACTCCAGTCATGGACTCATACACTTGGCTTCCATTGGTGGAATTGCTTTCCATCTGTTAGAAGGTGAACCTCATATGACATTGTTGACAAAGAATTTAGACTATAATGTGGAAAGGACAGATATTCTTACCCAAGTAAAAGCCTTGATAGTACGATTTAAAAATGCATGTTGGACCTCTTCTGGTACTGTCAGTAACTGAGCCATACAGTCCAGTATGCACATTAATGTTTCTTTGGGTGCCTGTGTACACGTGGAGCAAATACCGTATGAGTGGCTGACAATAACCAAATGCGAGCAGATTCCCCGCCCCCCCAATTGTGGTTGAATAGCAAGATTTTTACCTGGCCAAGTGTGTTGAGGACAGCTTGAGCATCCGTGTTTTCAGGCTTCAGGGCCATGGCATCCTGGAGACAGATGACCGGTTCCTTCAGCTGCTCCAACCACGCCCACATCAGACCTGTGAGGATGAAGGGATCTCGCTCCATGCACAGCCTTTCCCATGCGCCGCCTTGATTCAGCTCAACCTGCAAGCACACATATTGATGCGCACGTGTTGCGTAATCCTAATTTGTTACAGTGCTCAGATGAGCAGTGGGCATTCCTGACAATGCCATTGAGGACTGACTATGTCAGGGGTCAGCATCTTTTCCTGTCAAAAGAGCCATTTTAGGCCAAATAAATAACACGAAAATCTGTCTGGCGCTGCTAAACCTTTGAACATTGCTATGAATGAAACAGTATGGACATTATGGTCTTTTTTTTTTTTTGCCTCTCTTCCTTTTCATAGCTTTTTTTTTCTACCAGTTTAGCTATAATTTTTCTGACATGGCAATTTGAGGGTAATTTTTGGAATTCCTTTTGTTTTTGGATATTTTATAGTTTTTAAAGTTTTGGTTTTCTGACTTTAAAAATACACTTTGATTTTTTGGGGGGGGCAATTGTGTGTGCATTATGATCATTTTGGGGATTTTTTTTTTTTTTTTTACATAATCTTTTAGTTACTTTTTGAATGTTTTTTCTGCCTATGGTAATTTTCTGCCTTTCATCTTTTGCTTTTGGACATTTTATGGTTACTTTCAAAAAGGTCTGACTTTTTGGGCAGTTTTGTGTACATTACATGGTAATTTTCTGCTATTTTTGGACATTTCAGTTTTTAAAGTTTTTCTTTTCTGACTTCTTAAAAATTATTTTCCTGACTTTTTTTGTTTTTGTTTTGTTTTTTTACAATTTTGTGTACATTATGATAAATTTGGGGATTTCTTTTGTTTTTTGACATCTTATAGTTAGTTTTTGAATGTTTTTTCTGCCTATGGTAATTTTCTTTTTTTTAGTGGACATTTTACAGTTACTTTTTGAAAGTTTTATTTTCTGACTTTTTGTTGTTGTTGCAAATTTGTGTACATTACATGGTAATTTTCTGCTCTTTTTGGACATTTTATGGTCACTTTTTAGGTTTTTTTTTTTTTTAAAAACTTGTTCGTCTACCTTTATCCTTTGTCTCTTTTTGACAATTTACAAATTTGGGCTATGACAAAAAAAACAAACATTCATTTTTAAACTAAATCCTTAAATTCAGTCAAATCATATTTTATCAAACAAATGTAAAAAAAATGATACCAATTTTTTTTAGCGATCCACAGGGAAGCCCACACAAGAGGGACTAAAGAGCCACATGTGGCTCCAGGGCTGCAGGTTGCAGACCCCCAGATTATAGGATGCAAAACCAGCTAATGCATGCCATTGTTGTATATAAATCTTATCAAAATAGACTGGTTGGGTCACTCACCTGCCATGTCAACACTTTGTTCCTATGCTCTTCCGCCCCATCCTGAAAAAGGTCCACTGCTAAAGCCTGTGCCACCAGCAGCCTCCTGGCCTCCAGTGACAACTCAGACTGCAGGGTGATGTACGGAACCTCTGACTGTTCCTCATCTCGACACTGAGACGTCCTCCCGTTTTCTGCCAACTCTTCCCTCTGCTCAGCCTTCAATCTGGAGAGCATGCTCCCTTTTTGGAGTGGACCGTTGTATCCGAAGGACCCACTGCGTTGGATGGAGCCCTGCTTTACTTTCTTCAACAAAATGGACCCATCCCTTTTGTCATTTTTGACTTGCCAGAGTGATCCTGTGGAGCTTTGGGAGATGTCAGATGTGTTACTATTCCAACTCTTCCACTGGGTTGCAGGTTGACCGGATTCAGATGGGGAAACGGGCCGGGCCACATTACCCTGCGAGAGCGAGCCCAAGGGTTGCGTAAGGAGGTTGAGCTGCGATCCCAGACGTCTTAGATCGGACTCACTGTAACTAAGACTCTTGCGATGGTAGAAGATGGGTGGTTCATGAAAATGTCTTGGTATGGTGAGGGAACCTGGCAAGCGGGGCTCCTTTGTGCAAAGTTGAGGTCCGAGTTTTTCAATGATGCTCAGGGTCATCTCAATATCATGGATGTCCGGCGCCTCCAAAATGTCCTCCTCGATCACTTCTCGATTCTCCGCAATATCCAACAGCAGCCGGGACACAAGTTGGACAATCTTTGGCAGGTATCTCAGTTCTTTACGCTCAAGGCCGTGTAGGATGTGTCTCTGGCGATTGAGGTACTGGGTCAAGTTGACAGGTTGTGATCGGGGCTCAGTGGAAGAAAACACACTCCGTAAAGGGACGAGGAACTGGACAAACTCACGGACGCAGCTCAGCTGACTGCGCGTTTGGATGGAACCAGGGCGTTTTGCCCTAACATACAAGATCGCTTGATTGGCTGTCATCCTGGTGGCGTAGGCCAAAAAACATGCCATTAACACACCTAAGAAATGGAGACAAACTTTGTTGTGACATTGCGCCATGGTGAAAGGCCAGATACTTTAGTGAACACTTCAGGTGCAGATCTTACCTGTTCTGCCAAGACCTGCATGACAGTGCACAGCTATCTTCCCCTCCTGCAGTGCAAAGGCCATAACTTTCACAATGTCCAGAACCGAAGTAAGGTTGGCCACTCCATAGTCACTCCAACCAAAGTTGTAGAAATAAACTGAAATCATATGCGGTGACATTTGAGTAGCATTATAGACTCACCAAAATGAATTAAGCACCTACTGTTATTTTCCATAAAGGCCTCTGGATGGTAGGAGAAACCGCTCTCTGGCTCGAGAGGGTTTCCACAGCTTGCATGCTCACCAGGTATCTGGAGATTGATCACCGTTTTAATGCCATTCCTTCAAATGAACACAAGACTCCGGGTCAGCAAGAAGTGTGAGCTCATACTGCCTGCTGAGAGACCTTGGAACAAATTTGTATATACCTTCGGAATTGCTCAATAATGTTATACTTTTCCATGACTTCAGTCGAGGGTCTGGACATCGCAAGAAGATGTTCAGTCACCCTAAAAGCATATGCAGACATGAAATACCATGACAACTAAACAAAGCCATTTTGCTTACTAAGCTGGAAGGTAGACGTATACCATGATGAGTAGAGGCCTTTAATCGCCTGTTGGTCATCACGCCAGAAATTCGGGCTGTCATACTTGCAGTTTTGACCTCCACAGCCGATAGAACATTGCATATGTGCTGGGATGACATAGCGAATCGCCTCTCCAATGATAGTGTAATTTGCCCTGGGAGCTCGAACTACAAAGGATTCACAACAGAGAAGAAGGCACTATAGTAGTTAATTATTAGTACTAGTTAAACTATACATCATTTCCAGAAATAGAGCAGAAGAGTTTAATCGCAAACACCTGAATGATTAAGCTCATAAGTAGCAAATGCTCATTCAGTGGTGTCTAATCTTTGGCATTACACGCCTA